>NC_087157.1:26148115-26153115 GCF_035594125.1 Scylla paramamosain
CTTCTTCTTCTTCTTCTTCTTCTTCTTCTTCTTCTTCTTCTTCTTCTTCTTCTTCTTCTTCTTCTTCTTCTTCTTCTTCTTCTTCTTCTTCTTCTTCTTCTTCTTCTTCCTTTTTTTTTTTTTTTACTTCCTATCAACATCTCTTCTTTGCTCTTCATATTTTTCTTCCAGTTCTCTCACCTCTACCCTCCACCTTCCCACACGCACCCATCCATGCCCTAAACACCACCACCACCAGTACCACCACCCACACAACACCACCACCCACGCAACACACACACACTCACTACCGCCTCTCTCTCTTTCTCTCTTCTCTCTCTCTCCTCTTCGTGTCCATCTGACGCATAAATTAATGTATATAAATATAAAAGTTGGACGGCATTGTCATCCCCCGTCTCTTTGTTATGGTAAGAGGGTATGGACCCGCGCCCTTTGTCCCCGCGGATAAACAGGTAGGCTGAGTCTTGCCTGCTGAAAGGAAGGAAAGGTTCTGGGGGGGGGAGGAGGAAGGGAGAGAGTGAGGAAAATGAAGAAGAGGAGTGAGAGGTAGGGAGGGAAGGGTGAAAAGGTGTCGTCATCTTTAAAATCCCGAGGGATCGGTGTAGCATTCCGGGGAGCATACACGAAGAAGGATTGGGAGAGATGAATCAGAGCGGAGGAGGTGGTGGTGGTGGTGGTGGTGGTGGTGGTGGTGAGGAAGAGAAGGGGAAGAGAAAGGCAGGCGAGGTGAAGCAGTGCAGGCATGAAAAGAAGGGAGCAGAGAGAGGAGCATAAAAATGTGGCAAAAGAGATATATATTTTTTTTTTCTGATTTAAAGCAAGACGTGACAAGCGAC
Source organism: Scylla paramamosain (assembly GCF_035594125.1). Lineage (NCBI taxonomy): Eukaryota > Metazoa > Arthropoda > Malacostraca > Decapoda > Portunidae > Scylla > Scylla paramamosain. The sequence goes on from NC_087157.1 coordinate 26,148,952, forward strand.
TGACGAAGAAAGAAGACGAGCGAGAAAGAAGTAGATGTCTCGGTGCGTGAAAGGAAATGTCACGAGTAATTATAGAGGTACTGTGTGTGCCGCGAGAGGTGGTGGTGGTGGTGGTGGTGGTGGTGGTGGTGGTGGTGGTGAGGGAAGGAAAGAAGCAGTGGGATTGAGAATTATTATATCATGCCTTCGAAAAAAAAAAAAAAAAAATGGTGTGCTTTCATGTGTATGTATTTATTTAGACTAACGATACTTGAAGACTTTTTTTTGTTTTGTTTTTCTATTCTTTTTTTTCTTTTTCTTCTTTTTTCTTCACCTTGGCAAGACATGAGCACGTTCACATCGTTAGAAATAAAAATAAAATAAATAAGTAAATAAGTGATCTCGTTTCAAATACAAGTAAAATTTTTCGTAAACCAAAAAACATAAAAAAATAAACAAGTGAGATAACAAACACACACACACACACACACACACACACACACACACACACACACACACACACACACACACACACACACACACACACACACACACACACACGTTGAGATTGGAAGCTAACGGAATATAACCCATTAATAAATCATCTTGTGCATTTCCCTCCCCTGCCTGTATTCCTCCCTCCCTCCCTTCCCCCATCCCTCCTAGACATCCTCTCCTTCCCTCCCTGACACCCCCTCTCTCTCCCTCCCTCGCGGCGATGGGGCGTGGCGAGCCGAGGAGTTGCAGGCCAATTTTGCGCGGGTGCTCTGACGCGGGATCAGGCCAAGGGAGAAGCTCACGTCAGGCTGAATTCGATCTGGGTGAGATGGCTGCTGGCTCGCCCCGGGAAGAATAATGAACGAGGTGGAGGAAGAGGAAGAGGAGGAGAACGAGGACTAGAGAATAATAATGTAAGAGGAATGAGGGTAGGAAGGAAAGGAAAACGATATTGAGGAGGTGAACAAGAAGGAACATTGCATAGAACATGGAGACAAACTAAGAGGACGAAAAAAAGGCAAAAAAAAAAAAAGTTGAAACAAGAAAACAACAGGAAAAGGACGAGGACTGGGAGATGAACACTAGTAGAACTGATGGTAGAAGAGAAGAGCAATAGAGCAAGGACGGAGAATAGAAGACGAGGAGGAGGAGGAGGAAGAGGAGGAAGATTGATAAGTAAGAGGAGAAAGAAGCCTATATGAAAAGAAAGAGGAGAAACACTTACAGGAAAAAGAAGAAGGAGGAGAAGGAGAAAGAGAAAGAGGTGGAGGAAGAGGAGGAGGAGGAGGAAGAGGAGGAAGAAGGACTGAGGTTAAAGAGACATGGATGGATGGATAACCAGGAACCGAGTGAAGAGAGAGAGAGAGAGAGAGAGAGAGAGAGAGAGAGAGAGAGAGAGAGAGAGAGAGAGAGTCGTGGATGGATAACCTGGAGGGTGGGTGAGAGGAGACGGAGAGAGAGAGAGAGAGCAGAAGAAGGGAGTAAGAGAAACAGAGAGGGGAAAAATAGAAAAAAAAAGCGGAGAGATTATGTTTGAAGGAAAAAAGTAGTAGAAGAGCTGAAGATGAGGAAGAAGGAGGAGGAGGAGGAGGAGGAGGAGGAGGCCATGATGTATCTCGCCATCCGGTAATGTCGGAAGAGGCGAGATTAACTGGACCTGAGCTTCCTGTGTTGCTTTATAAAGGACTTCCCGCCTCCACCACAGTTGAATTATAAAGAACGTTTCCCCACCAACGATAAAATATAAAGCCCGCTCCTCCAACCCAATCCCCCCACCCCCCAGCACTCCCCAACCATACCCACCCCATTTCTCCCCCCAGTCACCCTCCCCTGTGTATCCCTCCTCCTCCTCCTCCTCCTCTCTTGCAAATCCCACTCACTTACACCCCTTTCCTGCGCTTCCCTCTTCCTCCTCCTCCTCCTCCTCTTCCTCCTCTTCCTTGTTCCCCTTCCCATTCCTCACCATCCTATGCATCTCTTCTCCTCCCTCTCCTCCTGATCCTCCTTCCCACTCCCCAGCTATCCTTCCCTGTGCATCTCTCCTCCTCCTCATCCTCCTCCTCCTCCTCCTCCTCCTCCTCCTCCTCTCGCACCTCATCCATTGAAATATAAACCCCCCTCCATCACGGCCAATGAATTATGCGGCGGACTTTCTGCACCACCAACACCGCCATTGAATTACTCGCAACTCACAGACTCCTCGCCAAGACATAACAAATAGAAAGCCGATTCTTGCCCTCCTCGCTCTGTTTCATTTTTGGCTTTTCTATTTTGATTTTCTTCTTCATTTGATCTTGAGTTGGTGTTTGTCCTGCTTATTTTTGTTTGTTTATTTATTTATTCATTTGGGTTTGGTGGGTGAAAGGATGGTTGGTTTGGCAGTGGTAGGGAATGAGCGCAAGGAGGTTATGCTTTCTTGTGTTTAGTGGTTTATAGGTGTGAAGGTCAAGGGTGACGTAACCTAATCTAATCTAATCTATCGTAACCTAACTTAATCTGACATTAGCTAACCTATCCCTGTCTTATCTTACCTTAACATCATTCAACTTGATATGAACTAATTTAACTTAGCTTTGCCTAATCTAATTTAGTGATTTATAGGTGTGAGAGGCAAGGGTTCCGTAATCTAACCTAATCTCATCTACCTTGACCTAACATAATTTGACCTAAGCTAACCTACCCTGATCTAATCTTACCAAACACCATTAAACTTCCTTAACCTCACTCAACCCAGTTTTGCCTAACCTAGTTTAATCTAGCCTAATTTAACCTACCCCAGGCTAACTTAACGAAACCAAACCTAACCATACCTAATCGAACCTAACCAAACTTAATTTAAGCTAACCTAATAAAATTTAATCTAACCTAACCTAACTGACATTAAATTACCTGATCTGACCTCACCTGACCTAACCCACCGGAACCTACCGCAACCAAACCCAACCCAACCTAACTTACAAATAACTAGAGAACTACAAGCAGGGAGAAATTGGGGGGGAGAGGGAGAGATGTCCGTGTGTATCTTTCAAGAAGCTTCCATAAATTCTGGAAATCGACTGGATATTGCCAATTTAGCGGCGCCTGCAGGTCATAGTTTAGGGCGTGCTGGTCTGGGGCGTGTTGAGGCGCGAGATGCCTGGAGGTGAGAGAGAGAGAGAGAGAGAGAGAGAGAGAGAGAGAGAGAGAGAGAGAGAGAGAGAGAGAGAGAGAGAGAGAGAGAGAGAGAGAGAGAGGAGGGGGGTGGTAGGGAAGATGGATACACACAGACAGATAGATACTCATACAAACGGACCGACTGACAGACAGATACACATACAGGTAGATAGACAAACAAACATATAGACAGACAGATAAACACACACACAAAAAAAAAAACAGGATAAAAGAGATAGAAATAAGAAGAAAGAAAGGATATAGAGAACAAATAAGGAAGATGCATAGAACGAGAAAGTCACGAGAGAGAGAGAGAGAGAGAGAGAGAGAGAGAGAGAGAGAGAGAGAGAGAGAGAGAGAGAGAGAGAGAGAGAGAGAGAGAGAGAGAGAGAGAGAGAGAGAGAGAGAGAGAGAGAGAGAGAGAGAGAGAGAGAGAGAGAGAGAGAGAGACCAACCCACCCACAGCCTACCCACCCGCATCTAGCCACCCACACCTAACCTTTCCTTCAAGTGGAACCATGTCGGGTGTCGAAACTTCGCGTGTTGCTCGTGAATTGCGGAGATCTATAATGCCCTAGGGAGGTGTTTCCTCTGCCGGTACATCTGCACTTCATCCACACGCCTCCCCACCGCCTCCGCCTCCCTATCGCTTCCTCCTTTCTACCCCCACCGCTTCCATCTCCCCTCCTCTCTGATTTCTAGGCGCAGGAAGCCACGATGAATACAAATGAAGAAATCACGTTACACAAGTTTTCCTTTAGCTAAGTAGAAGGTTTCGGTGCACGTGCCTAATATTCGTAACCCAAGGCTGTATTCTTAAGAGTTTCAGCGTGTTAGCTTCACTTCTATCTAACAGGCTCTAATGGATGTTACTGCGAGTTTTCGAGGGTGAAACTTTGAATTATAGAACGAAAAGCGACGTTACATATATTTTCTCCTTTTGATTAAATAATGTGTTTTGGATTATAGGTTGTTATCTGCACATTACTTGATCTAAGATAAATGTTTTCGGTGCGTTTTCTTTTTTATGTAAGA
>NC_087157.1:26158115-26173115 GCF_035594125.1 Scylla paramamosain
TCTATTTACTTTTTTTTATCTTCAGTTTCTCCCCTTTTTTCAGCTTTCCCCGTCGCTTTGGTCTTTGAATCCTGAGACATTTAAACTTCCTATCGTGTCGTCGCATCATTGTAGTGCTTCTCATTATTCACACCTGTCCTTTCCCAGCCGCACCTGTCACACCTGTCCTGACATCCATGGTGAAAGTGAAGTATTGTTTTTTTCCCTTCTTTTGGCAATACTAAGGCGATAAATTTTTCGTTCCTATTTGTATCTGTGTTCATCCATTCTGCTGCACTGTGCATTTTTCGCTCCTATTTCGTGTGTACGTATTTGTCATCCATTCTTTCGCTCTGCTGAGGCAAGAAAATCAAATGTTCGTTATGCATGTGGGGAGTGGGGAGTGGGGAGTTGGGGGGAAGGAGTTGGATCCGTGGGGTGATGGCTGGCTCTGATGCTCCTGTCCTCTCCCACTCAACACTCCCTACCCCTCCAATCCCCACTCCCTACACACCGTACACCACATGCAGCTGCCCCCACTGAGAGAGATGGCAGTGATAATGGGAAACAGGAAAACATTACGTCGAGTGAGGGTTTGGGGCAGGCTAGTTGTTTACACCAGAGCCTGTGAGTGTTTATTACTTTTTTTTACTTTTTTTCCTTATTCATCGTCAACCTAAACTTTAAACCTAGTTATGTGGATTTTGCTTTCCGTGTGTGTGTGTGCGTGTGTGTGTATGTGTGTTTGAGCTTCTTAGGTATAGCGTTTCAATGTGTCTGTTAGTTTAAGTGTGTTAGGGTGACTGTATGAAAGACGGGTGAAAATGATACAAGGGTGCCAGGGTGAGGGGGAGGCAGGACCGCTAGTGAAGGAGAGATGGGTGAGGGTAAGATGGCAGTGTTAGGGTGGCCGTAAAAAGAGATGAATAGGGATTAAGGATGATTAAAGGAGAATTGAGTGAGATTGAGGCAGGGCTGTTAGGGTGACTGAGGGAGAGATAGGTCAGGGTGAGGGAGGGCTGTTAGGGTGATAGGTTAAGGGTCAATGAACTGTAGTTTGCCGGGGGAGTGTGGGACCAAACTTTTGAGGAAGCAGGGAGGAGGAGGAGACTTGGTGAGAGAAGGGAGGGAAGGGAGAGAGCGAGGGGGAGGGAGAGAAGTTGGTGGGGAGGGGGGTGTGTAAGTCCTGGAGACGTTTCAGTTAACAATTCCATTAAGCTTGACAGGAGAGTCACGCGGGGGGGGGAAGAGGGAAAGGAGGGGGAGGGGGGATAACTTTGCCCATCCTGGAAACTTCTGGTTGACGACTAACTTTTCCCTCATTCTTCAGGCGCGCGGAACTCTCCCAATAACTCTTTATGCATACAACACTCCACCCTCAGGAAGGAAGGAAGGAAGGAAAGAAGGGCAGCCGAAAAAGGAAGGAATGGAAAGTGTATCTCAACCGTGGATTCCAATCGTTCATGCCATACACACATACACACACACACACACACACACACACACACACACACACACACACACACACACACACACACACACACACACACACACACACACACACACACACGCTACAAGTATTTCAGTCCTGTAGCCCTCCAAAGAAAAATAAAATTAAATATAAAAGGGCATAGCTAAGATAGATTCCAGTGCCACACATATACCACAAACTACACTACCACTACCACCAGTCCACCAAACAGACACCCGTACTATCACTTTACTCATTAATCTGCTCAGTTCCTACACTTGCATATGCTTGAGTTTACTAGCGCATCATTGGTTCATCTTATACACGCAATGTCATGTCCTTTTCTTGTCCACTCTTTCAAAAGTATGCCCCTTATCAGGCTTCAGTGCATCCCTCTGTTACTACCATTCATACTACTTAATTCTTTCAGCAACTCTTATTTACACCTACCCATACCCAACACCACGTTCTCTTTGTCCAAACCTCACTCTGATATAACAACCTTAGCAGTACAAACAACCTTCGTACCACATAGTTGTTGGCTTGGCGACTGAAACCCTCGTGACACCATTCAATTTCCTCCTCTACTCGGTAATCTTATACAGCCTAACTTTACTGGCTGGCGGGGACACTGTGGAGACGGAAGAGTTGATGTAGTGTTGAGGGTAGTGGTATTAGTAGTAGTTGTAGTAGTAGTAGTTGTAGTAGTAGTAGTGGTAGTGGTAGTAGCATTGGTGATGGTGGTGAAGTTGTACGTATTTCTTCTGTGCAGTTTACAGTTTACGGGGCGCTGCGGGAGTGAGGGTGTACTGGACAATCCTGCGAGGGTCATTTTGCTCCAGATCCTGGCGGTAAAGTTACTCCTGAGAACGTTTTTTCCGCGCTGAATTGGAGGAGTTTAATAGGTTTTCACTTCCTGGAAAAACGGAGGAGCGGAGGAGAGAAACAGACAGACAGACAAACACACAGAAGGAGACAGATAATTTATATGCTTTATTGTATACCACTTATTTCTTATACAATAGAAAATAGCAAGATACGAGTATATTTTTTTTTATTCATGTACTATCTCTCTCTCTCTCTCTCTCTCTCTCTCTCTCTCTCTCTCTCTCTCTCTCTCTCTCTCTCTCTCTCTCTCTCTCTCTCTCTCTCTCTCTCTCTCTCTCTCTCTCGTCCATGCCTTCATAAATCCCTTTCCATCTTTCTCCTCCTTTCTTCCCTTCTTCCTCTCTTCTGCATGCATCCATCCTTCTCTCATTATGCTTCACCTTCCCTTGCTTTCGTTTCAACATCCATCCATCTATACAGGCATCTCTGACACCGTTCCTTCTTCGCTTTAATTCCTTCCTTCCTTCCTCCTTTCCTTCGTTATTGTTGGCACGACTTTCTTAATCCTACTCTTCCTTCCATCGTTCAAACTATTAATCCTTCCAGCCTTCCCTACTTCCTTCCTTTTCTCTCACTTATACATTCCTTTTCTTCTTTGCTTACCTGCTTCTCTTATTCGCACTCTTCTTTCCATCTCTCTAACCAGCAGTCCATTTCTCACACTTTCCTTCCTTCCTTCCCTCCTCCTCTTCCAATCACTCCCACTCCATCGCTCACACCTTTTTTCCATCCATCCCCCATCGCTTCCTCTCCCATCAATCCATCTCGCCCCTTTCTTCCATCCCTTCTTCCTTTCCCATCAGTCCATCTCTCACACTTTCCTTTCTTTCTTCCCAGTCCTCTCACACCTGCATATCTTCGTATCACAACCTCCCTTCCCTTCCCTTCCCTCTCCTTCCCATACCTTCCCTTCACCTGCTTCTTTTCCTTCCTTCCCCATCAATCCATACCATCCCATCACTCATACCTATCTTCTTTCTATCCCTTCGTATCGCAACATCCCTTCCCTTCCTCCCTTCCCTTGCCTTTCCATCTCCCCTCCTTTCTACTCTACCTACTGCTTACCTTGGCTAGCACGTTTGAGAAATCTGGAGCAGTAACAATAGACTCCGCTGAAGATGAAAGGTTACCTCCCCCATTAGTGGATGACGTCGCGACCTGGACAGGGAGAGAGGCTGAGAGGGAGAGTAAGAGGGAGAGCAGCAGCAGGAGGAGAAGGAGGAATGAGATGGTTAGTGAGGAAGTAAATGAGTACTAATGTGAGAAATGAGGTGAATGGAATGTAAGAGAGAGAGAGAGAGAGAGAGAGAGAGAGAGAGAGAGAGAGAGAGAGAGAGAGAGAGAGAGAGAGAGAGAGAGATTTGCCTGGAATAAGGAATGAGATGAAAATAGAATATGATGAATGAATGAGAGGGAGGGGAGGGAGGGAGGGAGGGAGGAATGAAAGAATGAATGAGGTGAGGAAGGGGAGTGGAATGGCTTAGGTGACTATAATAAAGGAAGAGGAGGAAGAGGAGGAGGAGGAAGAGGTATGCAATGGAGGGGAGAAAGAGAGGGGAAAAGGAAAATGGAGAGAGTAAAAAAGGAAGTGGGTCAAGAAGGAAAGGAGAAGAGGAATAAATAAAATGCGTAAAAATCCAAAATACGAATAGCGTTAGGCAAAAACGTAGTAGGAATAGTAGTAGTAGTAGTAGTAGTAGCAGTAGTTGTAGTAGTAGTAGTGAGATAGAACAACTGTGCATATCACGAGAGAGAGAGAGAGAGAGAGAGAGAGAGAGAGAGAGAGAGAGAGAGAGAGAGAGAGAGAGAGAAAACAAGGTGAGCATCAGAGTGAAAGACTGAATGAGTGAGTGAGGGGAGAAATAGAGTAAAAAGAGAGAGAGAGAGAGAGAGAGAGAGAGAGAGAGAGAGAGAGAGAGAGAGAGAGAGAGAGAGAGAGGAATGGGATTTGGTTGGAATGGGGACATGGGGGAGGGAATGGGGTTGGTGCTCACTGTAAGGGTGCACCGAGGGGAAAATGGTTTTGATGTGAGGAGGAGAGGCGAAGGGCGAGGGTGTAATGAAAAATGCTAATATCTGAAGGCTGTGACGCGAGGAAGAATATGATACAGAGATCCATTGTAAAGAGAGAGCGAGGAGGAGGAGGAGGAGGAGGAGGAGGAGGAGGAGGACCCACCACCACCCCACCACGTCGTATTCTAAAAATGGCCTGAAAGATGGAAGGAGTGAAAGAGGGAACGTGCAGAGAGGGAGGAAAGAAGAAAATCAGACTCTCCAAAGATAAACAGATACAAGAGTTAAGATATTGAGAAAGGAATTTATGTAAATATGTAAAAATGTCATGTTTGAGAGAGAGAGAGAGAGAGAGAGAGAGAGAGAGAGAGAGAGAGAGAGAGAGAGAGAGAGAGAGAGAGAGAGAGAGTGATAACCAAACCTACCACTGGGACCTAAAACCTTCCTCCTCAGACGTGAACAGAGCCACGCAAATCACTGGTATGAATAAAAAAAGAAAAAAAAAACACTAATACCACTTTGCCTGCACCGCTACTGTTTCTGCAGGTAATTAATTCATTGCAGCGATTTTGAGCTCCTCTTTTTTACGCGGAAACTCCTCCTTTGCATAATGAGGTTTTCACATTGTAGACAGTGCAAGGGAGAACAGAATTATGGAATTTTAAAGAGGTGAAAATGAAAGACCACTTAGGGCATAACTTTTCTTTTTTTTTCTCCTAAGCACACTTACTATCTCAGTTTTTACTTTTTTTTCTTTTCTTTTACGTAACTAAGCTCATATATTTGAAACTAAGCCCATTTTGCCAGCCACTATAGCACGCTCGTCCTTATGGTCTAATTTTAAGCAAAGAAACTAGGAATTTCATCTCTCTTTCTCATTCCACTATTCTGTTTTCTATTTTCCACGTGTTCTCCTCATTCTTCCTCCCTCTTATCCCCCCCAGTTTTTTTTTTTCTTTATTCTTTTACTTCCTCGTCTTTTTGTCCTTTATCTGTTCTTTATCATTTTTCATTCTTCGCTTTTTTTTTTCTTCTTATTCTGATTTTTTTCTTTGGGTTATTTTTGTTCCTGGTTTGTCTCCGTTTTTCTATTCCTTTATCCGTCTCTTTTATCTTTTTTTCGTTTATTTATGTCTCTTCCTTTCCTCTCATTCATTTTTTTTTTACTCTGCTGTTCTCCTTGTTTCTCATTACATTATGTTCTTTCACTGTTTTTTATCATTCCTTCATTCTTCATACCTTTTTTTTTTTTCTTTTCGTCTCCTTCTCCCTCTTCCCTTATTTTTTGCCCGTCATTCACTCATTTATCAAACTATTCGTTACGTATCACTTTCTCTTTTCTTTTTGTCTTCCCTTTCTCTCCCTTCCTCTCTCCCCTATCCTTGTTTCTAATTTTACTCTGTTCTTCTCTTTCCTTCCTTTACTCATTTACTACTTACATCCCACATTTCTTCGTTTCTTCTCCATCTCTTCTTTCCTTTCTCACTTTCTCCTCTATTCTTGTCTCTCTTAGTTTCCGCCTATTCTTCCATTCATTTCTCTTTTCATCTGTCCTTTATATTTTTACGTTCCTCCCGTCTTTTCTCTCTCCTCTCTCCATCTTCCAATCTTTTCCTCTTTTTTGTCTCTTCTTCCTGTCTTCCCCTTTTCGCTGTTCTTAATTTCACTCTGCTCTCCTTTAACTAATCTATCCTTTACTTTCATTTCCTGTGCCTTTCTTTATCTTTCCTCCTTTATTCCCTTCCTCTTGTTTTTTTCCTTAATCATTCTAGTCCTTATTTTTTTATTTCCTCTGCCTCTTCTTTCTCCTTTCCTCCCTTCCCCTGTTTTCTCTTTCTCGTTCTTCCTCCTCTTCTCCACCTGAGCTGCTCTTTTTCTGCTGTAAATACCTGGGGCGTTCTTTCGTATTTAGCAGTGTGCCAAACGTCGAATACAAGCACACCTGAGATTAACGTGCAAAAAGCTTCACATCTAATTATCTTGCAGGAAACACGAACACCTTTTTGTGACGGGGTTTCTCTCTCTCTCTCTCTCTCTCTCTCTCTCTCTCTCTCTCTCTCTCTCTCTCTCTCTCTCTCTCTCTCTCTCTCTCTCTCTCTCTCTCTCTCTCTCTCTCTCTCTCTCTCTCTGCTACTCCTTTTTAATTTATTAGTCATTGTTTTGGGGTGTGTCTGTTTTGTACGTCTCATGATTTCGTTCATCAGCAGATTATTATAATTATTTTTCATGTTTTTCTTACCTTTCATCAGACTTTATCTTTACATCAGTGTTGGAAAGATAATACAGGCGTGTGTGTGTGTGTGTGTGTGTGTGTGTGTGTGTGTGTGTGTGTGTGTGTGTGTGTGTGTGTGTGTGTGTGTGTGTGAAGGGGGGTAAGAGGGAGGAGGGAATGTGATTAAAAAAGAAGTTCTTGCATTATAACTTCACTCTGACTTCACAAACCTTCATTCAACTTGTGAGATGGCTTGCCGCGCCCCTGTCCGGGAAAGGTGGTGCTTCCTTTTATCGTTATCATTATTATTATTATTATTATTCCTTCTCTAATTTACGGAAGGTCGTGATGAAGGTTAAAGGCTGAACTGTGTATTTTTTGGCCGGATATATCGTTGTGTACATAAAAATTGCAGCTTTGGACTGATATGAAACTGAGGATAGAGAAAGTAAAGGGGAAGAGAAAAGGATTAGTAGCCTCAGATATTTGGAGTTCAATGAGAAGAAGGTGAGGTTTGGAGGAAAAGGTGAGGTTTGGAGGAATACAAGGTGAGGTTTGGAGGAATACAAGGTGAGGTTTGGAGGAAGAGAAGGTGAGGTTTATAGGAAAGAGAAGGTGAGGTTTATAGGAAAAGAAAGTGATGTTTTGGAGGAATACAAGGTGAGGTTTGGAGGAATACAAGGTGAGGTTTGGAAGAGAGTAGGTGAGGTCATGCTTCACAGATTACAAGTTAGATCTAAGACATCGTATACTGCAGAAGTTAATATAGAGAACGTTAAAGGAAGAAGCATCGATATACCACGAAACAGCCTGGCTTGGGGACATTTATAGTCTCTCTACATTTGGATTCTGTGATCGATTTTTTTTTCTTTTTTTCCTATGAGTAGAATTTTAGTAGCAAGAATGAGATGTGTGTAGTTTAGTGTAGGATAATTATTTTGGTAGTAAGAGTGAGATGTGTGTGTAGTGTAGTGTAGTGGGAGTAAGAGAGACTGTCCTACTCTCGTGTTATTTACCTGCAAGACTCGCACCACCTGCCCACCACCTGTCCACCTCTAATGATTATCGCGCTCCCTCACGCACGCACCTTTCTCCTCCTTCCTTTCTCCTCCACCTCCTTCCCGTTGTGTTGTTATGACGTGCGTTCACTTCCGTTCCACTTCCCTCCTCTTAAGTGGAGTAATTGAATCCGGACATGAGGAAAGGGAGAGTGTAATGTGTTTCCAGGATTGGGGCTGCAAAAATGTACGTGTGTGTGTGTGTGTGTGTGTGTGTGTGTGTGTGTGTGTGTGTGTGTGTGTGTGTGTGAAGGATGTGAAATATTCCCTTTTATCGGGCCTTATGTTTCTCTCTCTCTCTCTCTCTCTCTCTCTCTCTCTCTCTCTCTCTCTCTCTCTCTCTCTCTCTCTCTCTCTCGCTCTCGCTCTCGCTCTCTCCCTACCTACGCTGGCTACCATGGCGACGGTTTCCCAGCCAACGAGCCTCATTGCTCACTCCTCTTTGGCTCCCACACGCTCCCGGGACAGGTGGGGCGACACAACAGGTGGAGGAGGCAGATGGGGGGCCGCACGGGAACGCTGGAGGCTCAAATGGAGGAGGAAAGAAGCGAGGAAGTGACCGGGAGAGGGAGAGAGGAAGGCGAAAGAGGTGATATGTTAGGAGCTGGATTGCATGGTAAGGTGTGTGTGTGTGTGTGTGTGTGTGTGTGTGTGTGTGTGTGTGTGTGTGTGTGTGTGTGTGTGTGTGTGTGTGTGTGTGTGTGTCTGTAGGAGAAGAGGATAGGGGAGGGTACCGACAGGTGGAAGAAGGTAGGGGAGAAATGGAAGAGACAAACAGACACAGGAAGGAAGGAAGGAAGGAAGGAAGGAAGGAAAGTTTGTACGCTAGGGAGAGACGAAGGGACGGAGGGATGGAGGGAAGGAAAAGGTGGAGGAGGTGAAAGAGGGAAGGAGGTAAGAATGGAGACTATGGGGACAGGTAGGTAAGTGGATTAGAGGTAAGTGGTGCGAGGAAATTTAGTGACGGAAAGGATAGGATAGATTAAAGTGGAGGGAAGTGAAGAAGGAAATTGAGACGGTGAAATGAACCAGCCGCGGGGGTTACTTATGTATGGAGAGAGAGAGAGAGAGAGAGAGAGAGAGAGAGAGAGAGAGAGAGAGAGAGAGAGAGAGAGAGAGAGAGAGAGAGAGAGAAATTGTTCACAAGACAAACAAAATTAATAATAGAGATAAACTAGAAAGAAAAAGGAGGAGGAGGAGGAAAGGCGAAAGTAAAAGAATAAATAGAGGAGAGAAAAAAAAAAAAAAGGGAGCAAGGAACACACTGGAGTCTGAAGCCAATACATTCGCTGGAGTTTTCATATTGGGAAAGGAGAAGGGAAGATATCGTTTGCTCTGAGCACCTTAGTAAATACCTCTGCCTTGCCTTGATTGGCTCGCTATTGATTGGTGAATAATTATGGCGCGGAGGTAGATACATTAGAGCACTGAGGGGCAGATGGCATTGCTAAGGGATGATTGAAAGATTATTGCATGGAGGAGTAGATTATATTGCTAAGACGTGATGTGGTAGATAAAATAGATAGGTAATAATTGCAGTGGGGGACGTAGAGATGTTAAAGCACTAAGGGGTAGATGATATTGTTATGGATGATTATGATGATGGTTGCGCTGGTGAGTAGATTATATTGCTAAGTGGTACGGTAGGTAGAATAGAGGGATGGTAGATATATAGTCGTGGTAGGAGGGATCTAGAATTGATAGGTAAGTGATTTGGTAGATAGATGATATGAATATGTGTCACAGTAATACAGGTCACAGTGTTTATATTTGCTAAAAGTTTTCTTCTTGTCCAATTACATGTATAGAATAAAACAAAACAAAAAATTGTTCTTTATATTTGATCAGTGAATACTTCTAGATTTCTTATGAATATGCATTTGTGTTGAAAAGCGACCAAGCAAGACTAGATTCCTTCGTGGTGTTTGAATCTAATAAGTGTTTTTTTTTTTCTCACCAAATGGAAGGAGAAAGTAAATATAAATTAGCTAAAAATAAAGCAAATTATGAAAGACTTTTCCCTGATAGCTGTTTATCTTTATACACACACACACACACACACACACACACACACACACACACACACACACACACACACACACACACACACACACACACACACACACACACACACACACACACACACACACAGGATCACCCTTTGCTTCTCCCTATCCTTTCCTCTCTTCAGTCACACATGCCAACCCCACAGCATTCACCTTCTATAAATACGAGTAAGCTGATACATTGGTAGCGTTCTATTTTTGCTCACAATTATATTCTAAGTAAACTTTTCTGAATATTTTTGGCACATATTTGTTAAGTTCAGAAATATAGTTTTTTACGACTCCCTAATCCTAGTTTTTATTTATTCATTTATATATTTTTTTTTCTTTATTTCATTTTATTTTTTTCATGATAGCTCTTTGCTTTTCTTTACACCCACTCACCCACCCTCACACACACACACACACACACACACACACACACACACACACACACACACACACACACACACACACACACACACACACACACACACACACACACACACACACAGACACACAGGCTCACCCTTTCACATACCCAACTCTCACTCCTTCCTGTCCCTTCCTTTCCCTTCAGCCACGCATTGAAATCCTGACAGCATTCACCTTCTATATATAAACTGATACATTAGCTACGTCCCTCCTTCACCACCACGTTCCAGGGAATAGAAAATGAGTCTGATTGCCAAAAATACACCCCATAACACTACAGAACCCAGGCCCCTCTGTCTTCTTACTATACGTATACACCTCATAATATTATAAAACCCACCTCTCTTTACCTCCTGAATTCACTCCCTAGAACCTTGCACTCCATAAATCTTCCCATACTCCTCGTGTGCTCTGTAATCACCCGCTGCACACAACCAGTACCACGTGCATTAAATAATTAAGTTATTATGCTGTAATTAAATATACGCAAAGCTTTGAATAGAGAAAGGAGGGGAAGTGTGGAAGTGGTATGGAGGAAAGGAAGGTGATTTAGAGGAAAGCAATGTGGAGGAGTGTAGGGGGTATGGAGGGAACGGAGAGGAATGTGAAGAAGTGGAGGGAATAGGAAGAGAAGGGAGAGAGAGTGTGGAGAAGTGGATGGAGTATGGAGGGAAGGGCAGATAAATGCGTAGGAACTGGACGTGGAGGAGTGGAGGGATGGAGGAAAAGAGGGAGGCTTTTTCAGGATGGGTATAAAATGGAGGTGGATAATGACGCAGAGGGAACGTGAGAGAAAATTACATGAGCTTTGGGTGAGCGATTGCACGGGGCTGGGAGAGTGTGGGAGAGTTGCGAGAGAGCGAGAGGGAGTGGTGATGATGTGAGGCAGTGTGAGGAGCATGTCTGGGAGTGAGAGGGAGAGAATAGACACATGAATATTAGTTAGAATTAGTTGTTGAGGAGAGAGCGGCTGGCTGGAGTGAGAGGCGGGTGGGAGGCGGCTGGCTGGCTTGCTGGCTTGCTGGATGTGAGAGTGATGAGATAAAGTAAAGGAGTAGCAGGTGAGTGAAGGAACATCTTATACCTGGAGGAGGGGATGAAGGAGGGAGCGCTGTGGCAGAGGAACATTGCCTAACTTAATATTGTTTGCTATATACTTCATGCCTTCTGCTCTGAAATTTGTAGTCAGTAGGTATCAGTTAATCTATCTGTCTATATATCCTTGTGTCTGTCTGTCTGTCTTGACTATCCATCTATCTGTCTATTTTGCCTATTTGTCAGTCTGTCTGTCTATCTGTACATCCATCCGTCTGTCTATATATCTGTCTATCAGTCTATCAATGCATCAGTCTATTTATATCTATCTATGTCTATCTGTCTATCTATCTATCTGTCTATTTATCCAATTTATTTATATCTGTGCGTGTCTATCAATCTATCTACATTATCTGTCTATCTGTCTATCTACTTATATGTGTGTGTGTGTATGTGTGTATGTGTGTGTGTGTGTGTGTTGGTGTGTGTGTGTCTGGCATCAAGTGTCAGAGGTAAGCGTGACTGGGCGGGCGAAGTGGGGCAGGCTTTGATTGGGGCAGGAGAGGAGACGGGCTCCGGCAGAATATTGCAGTGTCGGCGAAGAATACAAATGTATATAATGATAAGAATGCAAATTTATTCATTGGAGACCCACGACTCTTATTGATATGGCAACCCTCTTCTCCCCGCCCCCTCCCATACCAATGCTGACGTCCTATAGCGAAGGGGAGGAATGGGAGGGGAGGGGTGCTGCTCCCTTACGGTGGGTGGTGGTGATGGTGGTGGTGGTGGTAGTGGTGGTGGTGATGGTGGTGGCGGTGGTGATTATACATGTAATGATTTGGTGGCTGTGGTGGTGGTGGTGGTTGAGGTTGTTATGAATTTTGTTATTGCGTGGTGGTGATGATGGTGATGATGGTGTTAGGAGTAGTTGTTTTGTTGTTGTTGTTGTTGTTGCTGTTGTTATTGGTAACGGTGGTGGTGGTGGTAGTGTTAGTGATTAATACTCTTACTTATGATGGTGGTGGTGGTGGTGGTGATGACAGATACTTGTGTAGGGTGCGAGTAGTAGTAGTAATATTAATGGTGATGGTAATGGTAATGATGATACGGTTATGTGATGTTTGTAGCTCTAGTAATACTGGTGGTGATGGTGATAGTGGTTGTGATGGTGGCATTAGTGGTAATGGCAGTAGTGATAGTGGTGGTGATGGTGGTAGTGATGTGGATTGATGTTGGTGGTGGTTTTAATGTCAATGATGATGGTAATAATAGTGGTACTGATAGTAACAGCAGTAGTGATAGTGGTGGTGGTGGTAGTACCGCTAGTG
This sequence comes from Scylla paramamosain, assembly GCF_035594125.1. Classification (NCBI taxonomy): domain Eukaryota; kingdom Metazoa; phylum Arthropoda; class Malacostraca; order Decapoda; family Portunidae; genus Scylla; species Scylla paramamosain. The sequence goes on from NC_087157.1 coordinate 26,170,583, forward strand.
ATAATGACGGTGATGATGATGGTGATGGTGGTGATGGGATGCTAGTGGAGTGTGGGTGGTGGTAATAGCGATAGCAGTAGTGGTGGTGTTGGTGGTGATAGCGCTAGTGATGGTGATGGTGTTGGTGGTGAGCGCTAGTGGTGGTAGTGGTGGTGGTGGTGGTGGTGAAGCAGCAGGGAGGCGAGGTGAAGCTGCTCCATCACCATAGTAACCAGAGCCGGCCTAGGTAACCCACACTACCGCTGCTCTCTCTCTCTCTCTCTCTCTCTCTCTCTCTCTCTCTCTCTCTCTCTCTCTCTCTCTCTCTCTCTCTCTCTCTCTCTCTCTCTCTCTCTCTCTCTCTCTCTCTCATGTTAAGATTAGTAAGGGTAACCTATATAATATAAGAAATATTGCACTTTCTTTTGGTCCCCAGCTTCGTTTTCTTTATTGATTCCATTTTCTGTCACAAACATCGAAACAGCATCATCCGATTACAACATTTATTCTCATATAGCAAAGGAAACTTCTTAAGGGGGTATTGATGTTTCTCTCTCTCTCTCTCTCTCTCTCTCTCTCTCTCTCTCTCTCTCTCTCTCTCTCTCTCTCTCTCTCTCTCTCTCTCTCTCTCTCTCTCTCTCTCTCTCTCTCTCTCTCTCTCTCTCTCTCTCTCTCTCTCTCTCATTGCGTTTTGTCCTGAGTGAATAATTAGTTCTATTTTTGCTCACTCTTGTTGTCTTCCTATCATTGTTTGCGTTCGATGCATTGTCACGTTCAGGGGAAGGAAGATGTCATTAACCTGCTTAGTGTTGCTTCACCTGACTCTTTTGTCCCGCCGATCCTGTGTCACTCTCGGTAAAAATGAGGACGGCTTTCTTCGCCATCACATACTATTAATACTTCTTTCTCGTACCATAAAACCTAAAGAAAGCATAAGAAAATAATGGAAGCTGCAAGAAGCCATCATGCCTACGAGTACACGAGGGAGTTCCTACATAAAGCACACCTTCCTGTTTTCACCTGTCATCCCCATCCATGAATTTGTGTGGTCTTCGTTTAAGAGTGTGAAGGGATAGTGGTGTTTATGTTGGTGAGGTGACTGTCTATTCTTTCATTGCCGAGCATGTTACTCTCGAGGGAACACAAAGAAGGAACAAGTAGCTTGAGGAGAGTGGGCACTGATGTTGAATTCAGGAAATTAGTTTCTTTGATTTTGATTCCATTGCAGGACTAATGTTTTGCTAGACTTTCTACATGACATTGTATCACAATTGGCTGTCCATCTGTTCCAGGCGAGTCCAGAAAATTATTTTGTGCAGGTTGTATTTAATGACGCACAGCACTCATGTTCATAACATTTAATGTCCAGTAGTTCAGAAGGACATGGGTAGCAGACGGAGGGAGCGAGACACGAAACATCCTGATTGGGCGCCAAGACGACTCCTGTAAGACTGACGAAGCAAGGGGCGTGGGAAGGGGGGGACGCCAACTCACAACAAAGGCGCGCCCCAAACAAGAGACGGACGAGAATCGTCTAATGAATAAATTATAATAACTAGTAACAATAATAATTACAATAATACTGATCATTATAATAAAAGGAAAATTAACTTATGTACCATAACAATTTCATTGTTAGTGTGACCTGGAATAGATTGTGTTACGATGTGTTACAATAGTGAACTTAAACTTCATTCATCTCGTCCACTTTCGTTGAGGTCTGTAATAGGTAGGAGTAACTTGTTCATATTTTTGTTATAAAAAGGGACGGGATTACGCTTCTTTATCTTATTTGTTAGTTGTTGTTTTTTTCCAATATATATGCGAGGATACACTGGCAGTGAGGGGTCGTGGGGTGTGGGTGGGTGGTGGGAGACACGTAGGGCTGCACATACGGTAATCATAATGGCACGTATGGTTAATAACCACATAAATATTAATATGATTACATCATGAATATGTAATCATCGAAAAATTAGAGTAATTATGCTGTGATCATGCGTACATTCATGAAAATTATGGGCATGAATATTTATGTGCGAGTGTACTCAGCGTGGTGCGGCGAGCAGGGCGTAGGCTGCCCCCCCGGTGTTGTGGGTGCTCCCCGGGCTGCCCCTTGGTGCTGCGGCTGCCCCCTGGTGCTGCGGCTGCCCTCAGGTGCTGTGGCTGTCCCCTGGTGCTGTGGCCAGGCCTCAATGTGTGTTACTTGACGCGCTAAGTCACGCAGGCCGCAGGGTGCTGTATCGAGAGTGTGTGGCGCCAGCGGTGGGATCCCTGGAAGCGGTCATTGGTCAGGGCTTGAGGAGGCCATAGTGACGGCCACCCCTGATTGGACGAGGCAGGAAGCCCCGATTGGCGTTCCAGTTGGCTCCCCGCCACCACTGCCTTGATACCTGCGTGTATTACACCTGTAGTGTGCCGCTCCAGATTGAAACGAGAACTGCGCTATATGTATTGTGGCTTTAGGTGTGTGTGTGTGTGTGTGTGTGTGTGTGTGTGTGTGTGTGTGTGTGTATAGGCGGGTGGGTGGATGGGGTGTGGGTGTGTGGTGTGT
>NC_087157.1:26175615-26220615 GCF_035594125.1 Scylla paramamosain
TACTACTACTATTCCTACTGCTAACCGTCCTCCTTAACCTTTTCCTCCTCCTCCTCCTCCTCCTCCTCTTAGCACCGTGTCATTCCCGAAGTCATCTTGTTAACCACCCATAAGGCATTGTTCGGCGGGGTCGTCCTGGCCTGACACAGAAGAAGAATTTCACTGGGAGATGTTCTTCTACTCCCTTTTTTTTTTTTTTTTTTAATTCAGTTCTTCCGCCCGACCAAACACTATTATTGGAAATGGGCTGGAGTGCCTCGCCCGCCCTCGCTCGCTCGCTCTCCCTCCCGCCCGCTCCTGCCCCCGCCAGCTACTGCCCCTGCCCACCCGCTCCCGCCATGTCCTCGGCTTAAAATAGATTAAAAGATTACCCTTGTCAGAAGAAGCAGCAGCAAGGTATTTGTAAGGGAAGAAAAGATGGATGGATGCATGAATGGATGGATGGATGGATGGATGGGAGATGCATCAGTGACGAGGAGAGGAAGAGTAGTGAGAGGGTCGGGGTGAGAGAGAGAGAGAGAGAGAGAGAGAGAGAGAGAGAGAGAGAGAGAGAGAGAGAGAGAGAGAGAGAGAGAGAGAATGGAAGGGGGACCAGTCTTAACATAGACCACATCGAAACAGAACACTTACGAATAAAAGAAAAAATCAGAAAAATTTATACCTCTCTCTCTCTCTCTCTCTCTCTCTCTCTCTCTCTCTCTCTCTCTCTCTCTCTCTCTCTCTCTCTCTCTCTCTCTCTCTCTCTCTCTCTGAAATTATAAGTTCTGGAAGATATTATCATACAAATCGCTCTTCTCTCTTCCTTCTTGTCCATCATTATCTTTAAGGGTTTAATGAAGATATCTCTCACTAACACTCCTCCTTTTTTCACCTCCTCCTCCTCCTCCTCCTCCTCCTCCTCCTCCTCCTCCTCCTCCTCCTCCTCCTCCTCCTCCTCCTCCTCCTCCTCCTCCTCCTCCTAGGAAAAGAATATTCTGGATAGTTTTCATTCATTTATCTCGTTTTATACTTTTCTTTTCCTATTTCTATTTTTATTTTCTATTTTGTTGTCGTTTTTTTTTTTTTTTGCTGTAAAGTTAGTGCCGGCCCAGGGGTTTTAGTTTCTCTCTCTCTCTCTCTCTCTCTCTCTCTCTCTCTCTCTCTCTCTCTCTCTCTCTCTCTCTCTCTCTCTCTCTCTCTCTCTCTCTCTCTCTCTCTCTCTCTCTCTCTCTCTCTCTCTCTCTGCTTTGTATTCGTTCTTGTTTCTACAGTTATTTTTTTCCCTCCGTCTTCATTTCCATGTATAATAAAGCCTCATACATTAGCATCATATATCCTTAGTGTTTTGTTTTTTCCTTCTTTTTTTTCCCTTTTCGGTTCATTTTCATTGTCCCTGGAATATTGCCAGGTGAAGGAGGCTCTAGGTTTTCTTCCCTTCCTTTCTTCCTCTTGTTTATTTTTTTTATTTATTTATTTTATTTTTTTGAGAGATAGTTAACTTTTTTCATGTTTTCCTTTTTTTCCACGTAGGTTTTTTTTTTCATCCATGGAGAGAAGTAGTGTTTCCCTTATTTTCCTTTCTTTCGTTTTGGGATTTTCTTCACTGAGTAAAAGAGAAACAGTTTTTTTTTATTCCATTTTTTCTCATATTTTTCTCGTATTTTTCTGTGGAAGAAACTTTTTTACTTTTTTCCTGTTTTTCAGCTCTTTTTCCGAGGAAAGGATAACTTATTTTCCTGTTATCCCCTTTTTTCATGGTTATTTTTTTCTGAAGGAGAGAAATGACTTTTTTTCCTTTTTTATAATTTTTCTTCACTTTTTTTTGTACGAAGGAAAGAAGTGATTTTTTTCTTTTTATTTCTTTTTTCATAGTGCTCCTTTTTTCTGAGAGAGAGAGAGAGAGAGAGAGAGAGAGAGAGAGAGAGAGAGAGAGAGAGAGAGAGAGAGAGAGAGAGAGAGAGAGAGAAATAACCAGTTTTTTCCTGTTTTTCTCTTTTTTCCACATTGGGAGTTTCTTTTCTAAGGCAGAGGATAAATTACTTTCTCCATTTTCTTTTTTTTCCCAGGTGTGTTTCGTATCGTCCGTCCCTCAATTATTCCTAAGTACAGGTGTTGCATTCCTATCACCCCTTCCCTCACCCTCCCGGCGCGCCACGTCTCCCGCACCTACTCATTTCCCTCGCCTCCCTCTCACGTAATCTCGCGTCTCCTTATCTCTAATCTTGATAAATCCACACACGCCCTCACATATGTAGCCTCCTCTCTCTCTCTCTCTCTCTCTCTCTCTCTCTCTCTCTCTCTCTCTCTCTCTCTCTCTCTCTCTCTCTCTCTCTCTCTCTCTTCTTCCAATCTTTCTCTTCATCTTCCTTGTATTCTGTTTTTTTTTTTTATATCGATCTTCGTGACTTTTTTCTTATCTCAGTGTTACTCAAATTATTATTATTATTATTATTATTATTATTATTATTATTATTATTATTATTATTATTATTATTATTCCTATTACTATTATCTTATTTTCTTGGATGACTTGATCTGCTACAGGTGAGGAGCATCAAGACAGCCTCAGTACGAAATATGGTAACCTTATTATGAGTTTTTATTTATTTATTTACTTGTTTATTTATCTATTTATTTATTTATTTATGTATTTATTAGTTGACAGTTAAACGGGCTTATTAGGTTAATGTTTTTCTTTATCCAGTTATTTTTGCTACTCTTGACTTTTCGCAGGGGAAGTAATGTTAGTGGGCATTCTTTTCTTTTTTATAATTTATTTTTCCTTAATATGTTGTTTATTTATTCATTGTCTCTCTGGGAAAGGACTGACGCACACACACAAAAAAAAAATCCTTTAGACATTATCCTTTACACATTAACTGCTTCACTGCCATATGTTACAATTCACAAGTTTATATCATCATCATCATCATCGTCATCATCATCATCATCATCATCATCATCATCATCATCAGTGTGTGGATGTCATGTGCCGGGATAATCTGATTAATTCTATGTACTTTGTCTTGTTCCTTCATAGATTAGGAGTGTGTTAAAGAGACAGGACCCAGGGATGCTCTATATTCTCTCTCTCTCTCTCTCTCTCTCTCTCTCTCTCTCTCTCTCTCTCTCTCTCTCTCTCTCTCTCTCTCTCTCTCTCTCTCTCTCTCTCTCTCTCTCTCTTCTTTGCCTCCTTTCCTCTCTTCCTTCTTCCGCTGTTCTCCCCTTCCATCTCCTTTCTTTTCAATTTAAAGAGTTCATGCAAGTTTATTTCTTTCCTCTTCTTTCACTGTCACTTTTCTTTCAGAGTAGATTTTCCCTCCACTTTTCCTTCATTTTCATTTTTTTTTACTTTATCTCTTTTTCATTCTTTTTTTTTTACACTTTTCCTTTCTCGTTTTGAAGTCGTTTATTTTTAATTTGTCTTCGGTCTTGTCTTTCTCTTTCACCTACTTTTCCTTTTCTTTCCTTCATTCTCTTTATTTCTTGTTATTTTATTTTCTTGCTTTTTCTTTCCTTATCCACTTTGTATTCACTCGTGTCTTTATTACCAACTCTCCTTTCTTACCTCCTCCTCCTCCTCCTCCTCCTCCTCCTCCTCCTCCTCCTCCTCCTCCTCTTCCTCTTCACCCTCTTTATTCACCTTCTTTTCCTGTGCATTTTTCCCTCGTTTTCTTTAAAATTTCCACTCACTTTCTTTCTTTGACCTACATTTCCTTTTCTTTTCTTCAGTCTGTTTATTTCTTTGCCATTCTGTTCTTTTCTTTTTCCTCACCTAGTTTGTGTTCACTCGTATCTTTATTCTACCTTTCTTTTCATTCCTCCATCTCCTCCTCCTCTTTTTTTTTTCTGCCAGTGTCCCTCTTCCTTTCCCTTCCCTTCTCCTGCCTTGCCTTCACGCTCCTCGCCTCCCTCTCATCCGCACGTCACCCTCCCTCGTCTCCTGTGATGTTGCCATTTCTCGCGTCCCCCTTCCCTTCTCTCGCTCCCCTCGCCTCAGGCCGCCTCTTCTCTTAATCATCATCTACTCATGCTTTATCCCATCCCTTCTGTGCCCTCTCTCTCTCTCTCTCTCTCTCTCTCTCTCTCTCTCTCTCTCTCTCTCTCTCTCTCTCTCTCTCTCTCTCTCTCTCTCTCTCTGGTTGTTACACTCAGGTCCTTCGTTTTGTTGTTCTTGTTCTTGTTGTTCTTCTCTTGTTCTCCTCCTCCTCCTCCTCCTCCTCCTCCTCCTCCTCCTCCTCCTCCTCCTCCTCCTCCTCCTCCTCCAAGCCAAGTAAGAGCTGTCCATTATTCTTCCTTCGCCTTCTCTCGTCCCTAGTCCCTTGTCACCTATAGTTCTTCCTCCTCCTCCTCCTCCTCCTCCTCCTCCTCCTCCTCCTCCTCCTCCTCCTCCTTTTCTTCTTCTTCTTCTTCTTCTTCTTCTTCTTCTTCTTCTTCTTCTTCTTCTTCTTCTTCTTCTTCTTCTTCTTCTTCTTCTTCTTCTTCTTCTTCTTCTTCTTCTTCTTCTTCTTCTTCTTCTTCTTCTTCTTCTTCTTCTTCTTCTTCTTCTTCTTCTTCTTCTTCTTCTTCTTCTTCTTCTTCTTCTTCTTCTTCTTCTTCTTCTTCTTCTTCTCCTCCTCCTCCTCCTCCTCCTCCTCCTCCTCCTCCTCCTCCTCCTCCTTCCTCCTCCTCCTCCTCCTCCTCCTCCTCCTCCTCCTCCTCCTCCTGCACTCTCTTCCCTGCCCTTACCTATTAGCCTTTATTCCGCTCCCTCTCTTTCTCCCTCCCTCTCACTTCTGTCTTCCCTCTCATGTTGTGAATCTCTCTCTCTCTCTCTCTCTCTCTCTCTCTCTCTCTCTCTCTCTCTCTCTCTCTCTCTCTCTCTCTCTCTCTCTCTCTCTCTCTCTCTCTCTCTCTCTACCAAAATATTATCCAGAAATGCTATGTAACTGATTTTTTTTTCAAATTTTCCGGTCCTCTTAGTGAAAATGGGGAGTTTTTAAAAGATTTTTCCTGGTTTTTTTTAGGAGGGGGATTTTTTTTTTTTTTTTTTTTTTTTTTTTATGTGGAGGGAAGGGGGGAAGAGGAGGAAGATGTGGGAGGGTTGTAAATGATTGTGGAACATTAAGGAAAATAATAATGTCGGGTATGGAAATAGTTTTAGTTCTCCACCAGTGCTTCTCCTCCTCCTCCTCTTCCTCCTCCTCCTCCTCCTCCTCCTCCTCCTCCTCCTCCTCCTCCTCCTGCCACTCCTGTTATGGCGAGGGTCCAGAGTTGTAAATAATCTTTATTGTTCCGTGTCGTGACCTACCCTCGCTGTGGCCTACTGAGAGGAGCAGGCGAGAGGAGCAGCAGCAGCAGCAACAGCAGGAGGAGGAGGAGGTGATGGAGGAAGAACAGTAGGAGAAGAAATTGAGGAGGAAAGAGGAACAACAGTAGGAGGAAAGTAAAGGAAATGGGCAAGTAAGAGTAAGAAGAAAAAGAGAGAGAAAGAGAGAGAGGAGGAAAGACGTAGGAGAAAGAGGAAGAGGGGGAAAGAACAGTAGGAGGAGAAATTGGTGAAAGAAGAGGAGCTGCAGTAAGAGGAAAGAGATGAGGAGGAGGAGGAGGAGGAGGAGGAGGAGGAAGGAGGAGGGAGAAAGACTGGAGGTAAAGAGGAATTGTTAGAGGAGGAGGATTTTAGCTTTGGATGGTGGGATTGGTGGTGGTGGTGGTGGTGGTGGTGGTAATGGTGATGGTGGTGATGGTGGTGGTGGAGGTGGTAGTGGAATAGAGTAGAGAAGACCTTGTTGACTTTTTGACACCACTTTAACAACAACAACAACAACAACAACAACAACAATAACAATAACAAAAGCACCACCACCACCACCACCACCATCCTCTCTTCCTCTCGCTCCATATCACAACATCCACATTTACCCACCAACACACCTACCCACCCACACACGCAGTCACAACACCCACCGCTCACCCTCCTACCACACACCACAACACCGCTATCACCACTCACCATTCCACCCTCACACCTTACCACATCCCACAGTACCACATTCCCACCTCTTCCCACTCCACCAGTAACCTTAGTAACAACCATAACTCACTCAACACCAGGTTACTGTCATAGTGACGAAGGTGATGCACATTCTCAGCTGGAGGAGGAGGAGGAGGTGTGATGTGAGGGGTGAGATAGCAAGGAAGCGGTCTGATCTCCCCCTGTCACCCCCTACCCCACCCCAGCCACTCCCTCCTGATGGTCCCGGTCGAGTCGAGGAAGTCCATCTCCTGAAAATTAATAACTGGTGTTCCGATGTCCTTGTAAGGTAAACAGATTGGGTGGTGGATGAAGACGTATGGCGCTGGGGTGGTGGTGGAGCTGGGAGTGGGCAGGGGGAGGGGAGGTGGAGGGTTAGAGTGGTGATACTGGGCATGGAGTGTGTGTGGAGGGGGAGAAGGGTGATGTTTGTGGCGCTGTGGGAAGGAGAAAGGGGTGTATGGTGATGGGAGACGATGAAAAAAAACAAGGGAGGAGATAGGAGGTGGACTTAGAGTGGTGATAAGAGGGAAGGGGCGTGCGTGTGTGTGTGTGTGTGTGTGTGTGTGTGTGTGTGTGTGTGAAGGGGAGAAAGGAGCTGTGTTTGTGGGGATGAAGGAAGGGAAAGGGGAGCAGGAGAGGATGCTGAGAACAAGGACTAGACTAGAGACAGAAGTAAAGAGACTGGGAGAAGATGAAAGACACCAGTAAGTGTAGATTGAAGTAAGCTATAAAAAGACACTCTCTCCAATCCCCAAGCGCCCCACCATCATCCCCCTACCGTGTGCAAGTAATTATATAAAAGCCAGCAGAGAGACAGGAAGGAAGGGAGGAAGAGAAGGGGAGGTAGGGGCAGGCACGGGGAGGGATAAGAGATCGCCCAACCCACTTAAGGGCTTAGTAAAGTTTCCGCGTCGTGTTTACAAGGTTGTGTCACAGCGGCTGTCCTCATATGGGAGCCTAAAAGTTGCCTTCCTCTCCTCCTCTCGAGTATGTGTTGTCGTTACCTGCCCGGGGCCACTTCCGTCCCGCCCTCCACGCCCTCGCCGCCACTCCACCTAAATGCGTTTGTCGGGAATTTATCTGAATTTATTGTAATCGCGCGGCAGCTTCAGGAGACACGGCGGCTTCCCTGCTGTAGGTACTTGTGGCGCCTCCCGGACTCCCGTGCAGGCTCATCTTCTTCCTCCTCCTCCTCTTCTTCCTCCTCCCCCCAGCAGCACCAGCAGAGAAATGTTGCCGGCCAGGGGAGAGAGGTCGTTCGTTTCCTCCGGCCTCCCTCTTAAGTTTACGATAATCACATTGTGTCGGACAAAGAAGTGAAAGCGTGGATTTATGTAATGGCTTGAAATGGAGGAGTAGAGAACGGAAAAAAATAATCATAAAAAACGGAAGAATCTCAACCTATAATAGAAATGTTATATATATACTCTTCCCCCTTAGATTTTTTTTTTTAATAGGAAAGTTTACAGTCCTGCCTTTTACCGCTTTACCAAATAAAATAAAATTCAGAAGATCAGGTACTTGCCTTTTTTTTTCTATACGTGTGAAATGTTATGCAGGTGAGGTGGAGGGTGAGTATTGGTGGAGGAGGAGGAGGAGGAAGAGGAACAGCGGCAGGTGTACTAGAGTCTCTTGTCAGATCAGTTTTCGCTCACTTTTGTATGTTTGGGCAGGTGTGTACTCATTTGTCGCGTGTTATGATACAAAGTGAACTAGTAGTGCCGTCCGATACTCTCTCTCTCTCTCTCTCTCTCTCTCTCTCTCTCTCTCTCTCTCTCTCTCTCTCTCTCTCTCTCTCTCTCTCTCTCTCTCTCTCTCTCTCTCTCTCTCTCTCTCTCTCTCTCTCTCTCTCTCTCTCCTCAAGAGCTACATATATTCAAAAAGCGTTCATCAGTGCGGTCTTTCTTCCCTTTCGTGTGTGTGTTGTGTGTGTGTGTGTGTGTGTGTGTGTGTGTGTGTGTGTGTGTGTGTGACAGCATTATCCTCCACCCAATACTCTACCAACAATCTATTAATATCTTTAACATACACAAAGCTACTGTCAGCAAATTTCACCATAATCTGTACCAACTTATGAGAGAATAATTGGATTTCCTAATACTTTACTACAAGTTCCAGTAATGTTTCTCATTCCTGTAGTTACGAGTGTCAACAGGTAACTAGTTAGTCACCTGTGATGTTGCTAAGGTTGACTGGACCGCAGACGCAGGAGAAGGTAAGGGAGGGTGGTCCTGGCTCTGCCCTGGCCGGGCCCGGCACTGGTATGGCCCTGGCTCCGGTACGGCCGCCATTACACCCATAAACTAATTTACAATAGCCATAATTTAGCCTAAGACATATGATAACTAAAAATTGATAATCTTAAAGAAATAAATCATAAGTAAAGTATTGAGTAATGACTATTAAGTGTAAGTTGAGTACTGCATGGAAGCATGAGTGGCCTTCTGTTGGCTCTCTCGCATGTTTGATTGTAGCTTTAAATGAAATATGTTTCATCAATATTTGTCCCTCCCCTCTTTCCTCTCCCCCTCCCCCGCCATCTTTTTCACCTCCAATGCATGGGTGCACTTCTCACCCCTACCCCCTCCCCAGAGAGCACCCCACTCCTTCACCCCATTATCCCCTCTCCTCGCAGTGCCCCCTCCCCCAACAGAGCCTGACCTCCTCTCCCCGCCCCACCACAGCACCCATCACTTTAGAACACAAATTTTCACTCCCCAACACTTCCCACCCCAGCACACCACTGCCCCACAGCCCATCCCTCACCACCATCCCTCCCCATTCAGCACCACCCTTCACCCCCACCCTAAACTTAGTACACCCCGTGAGCAGCCCCTGTCAGAGCACACCCCCACACCCCAACACACCCCATACAAATCACCCCCGCCCCGAGAACTTAGCGAGTTTTTAGTCTTGTTTTTCCTCGACGTTTTTTCTCCTCTTCTACTTTTTTTTCTTTTTTTAACATTCATTGTGTTTCCTCTCGCCTCCTGCTCTGCTTTGCTCTGTGGAATCTGTCCTCACCACGTCCTCCTCTTCCCGTCCTTCAGTCATTTTAAAAGTTATGTGCACAGCGTTATCTATTTTTCTCTCTCTCTCTCTCTCTCTCTCTCTCTCTCTCTCTCTCTCTCTCTCTCTCTCTCTCTCTCTCTCTCTCTCTCTCTCTCTCTCTCTCTCTCTCTCTCTCTCTCTCTCTCTCTCTCTCTCTCTCTCTTTCATCCTTTCGTTCGTCCTCTCTTTAAAGTCTAAACCATTTTCCAATCCCTTTCTCAAAACATATCGTTTATTTCTCCACATTTGTTGTTATCTTTTCTAATCTTTTATCCCACTGCTGTCCATGCCTTGCTCTGCTCTCATGTCTGGCCTTTTTTATTAAATGGAAGTCTTTTTTTCTCTCTCTTTGTTTTTCCTCTTTCCATGTTATTTGAGGATTCACAGTCAGTCTCCTTTACGTTCCGTCTGGCGAGTTAGACCCTCAATAGATTCCGAAACTTCTTACGAGATAAACTTCCCCGAAACAGGTAACCTCCCCCCCCTCTCTTTCCCCAACCCTCCCCGACCTTCCCTGAGATCTCAGTCACCCCGGAATCTTGATTTGAAGAACCCCCACCACCCACTCCCCTCTTTCCTCTCCCCACTGGTGTCCTCCTCGTAGCTTCCCTCGAGTCCTGTGTTCCCTTCACGTTCTGGAAATAGTTTGAATCTCTTATTTGCTCACGACACAAAAAAGAAAGTGAACACAAAGCGATAGTCTCAGTAAACGGGGACCAGATTTCCACCTTAATGTCCGCCCGTCTTCCTTCACCAGACACAGGACGAGGAAAGAATTAAGGTCTCTCTCTGTTTCTCTGTCTCTCTGTGTCTCTGCTCTGTCGTGTCCTAAGAATGTACTGTTTGTTTTGCAATGCGGCAGAGAATCATCACTTTACGCTTTAACTTTGAAAACCGGAATCTTGCTTGCTCTAAATAAATACATAAAGTGTAAAAGTGCGTTTTTTGTCTTTCATTCTTGTTGACTTTGTTTATCTATCTTGTTTATCTTTGTCATGAGGCGGAGAATCATCGCACTTTTCTTGATTAACTTACGGAGATAGAGTGCTTGTTATCAGTGAGGAAGTGATTTGTTGCCTCTCACTCTTGTTAGTCTCCTCTCCCTCATCTCACGTAGTAGCGTCAGGAAGGAAGGGTCCCGCCACCGCCCCTCTCACTCTGCCCTCTGCCCTGTCGCTGGTGCTCTTGTCTGTCTCGCTCCTCACACTGCCCGCAGGCTTCATCTAGGGCTTAGGGTTGTCTGCTCATCACGCCACACATTCCCTCCACACCCTCCCTCCCTCCCTCCCTCCCTCCCTCCAGCCTTCCCTACGAGCATACTAACGTCGTACCCTCTTCTTCGCTCTTTCCAGACGACATTCCTGATTTCTACGATGATTACATGAGTGATGACAATAACGCTTATCTCAATGGTAAGTGGCTGTTCTCACTTGTGTACTTACATACATAGAAGGCCGCCGCGACACTCCTTGGAGGCTGCTCAAGATCTTTCGGCTTTTGTAGACTTTTTGCCAATCTTTGTCTCTGGGCTGAGTCGCCGTGTTGATGTGTTGATGGCAAGAACCGCCACTCGCCCTCCCCCACTCCCCGCTGCCCTGGTTCTAATAACTCAGGGATGTAATAACTTGAAAGGTTCTGAGCCATCAAAGAGTCCAGACAGTGAGTTAAGTGACGTGTGTGGACGGTGAGGGCAGCAGCACTGACGTCACGAGAAGTGTGCCGCTGCCCGGGCGACGCTGCGTGACCAGTGTAGCGGAAATGTCGGCTGCCGCTGTTTTATGAAGCGAGGAATTCCCAGCCTCGCCCCGCCACCGCAGTTTTGCCTCACGTCCCTCACAGCACAGCCCGTCACACCGCCAGCACTTTGTTGTCAGGTGCTGCCCCTCCTTGGCCTGCATCGCTGACCTGCTGCCCCGCCTTTTCCCTTCTCACCCTTTCTCGACCCTCCTCGACCCTTCCCGCCCCTTCTTGCACCTTGGCACACCTCCCCACCCTCACTTATCTCCCTGTTTCTTCCTCCTCACCTGCGTTACTCGTATCTTCACCCCACTCCATCCCTCCCTTTTCTTCTTCTTCTCCGTCCTAACTTTCATCTTTACACCTCGACTCGCCACCTTCGCGCCCCGCCACGATACATCTTGCCTCACCCACCCCGCCCCGCACAGCACCACCCGCCCTCCCTAGTCCCACCCGCCCCGCCCTCCCAAAACTCGCGAAGCTGTGCACAAAATTCCAGAAGCGCGCGGAGAACTTTGGCTGATGTACGGGATAACTCTTGTTGTTTCTTAATCGTAAATTTTGTCCCAGAGGATCCTTGTTTATTATCGAGCCGAGGAAATAAATATAGACGAGCCGTGCATTTAAAATTTGTGTGGCGGCAGCGGCGGGGAGGAGTCTTGTCTGCTTTGCTTTGCTTCCCCTTGCCTTGGTGCTAACCCGGCGCGGCGTTGAGTCTCTCTAGCTCTTAACCGGATCGCAGGCCTTCCCTTAAAAGCTCAGTTGCTTAAAAAAAATAATAATAAAAAAAGAGTCTTAAGCAGCATCCAGGAGATACTAAAAGTAAATAAATAAATAAAGATAATGGTAATAAATCTTTAGACTTAATTTATAACACCACAACAGTATATTATGAACTTAGATATTTTTATTCCTTCATTTCTCCGAGTAGTAGCGTTCTGTCTCTCCTTCCCCCTTCCCGTCCCGAGCCCTCTGCTCTGTGTTCCTCAAGGCTAAGGCCCGTCTTCTGGAACCCTTTACTCTCTCACCACGACTATTTTCAAAGGCCACAGATGATTAGGCGGGTTCTCAAGAGTGTTTCTCGTGTTCATAATGTAGAAATCTTGTTAATCTGTCACTACAACCATACGAACACCGTCAAAAACCCGAGTCACATCAACTAGAGCCTTTGGAAAGTAGCGGAGGTGCGGCGAAGAAAGTGTTTCAGAATACAGCCCTAAGAGTCACCAGTGTGTGTAAAGTGTTGATGGGGCCGCCACCCACCTGCCCGGGCCCCCTGTGTCCTTGTGTGCCTGCAGTGTGGCCCGAGACTCGCCCCTCCCTTGCTCTGCCTCGGTGTGGTGTCCCTGTCTCCCTCTCTGCTTGTTGGTGTTGCTCGTGGTGTTGACTTAGCGAGTCACCAACAGACTCAGTGAAGGAAGAGTTATCAGCTTACCTGCTTGCTTACGTCGATAATCCATTGAATCCATCGCCGCTGTCCAGTTCAGGTAAATTCATGTTCGATCTCCAGTGGACGCAAGGACGTTACCAGTTTGCCGGATAAGTTGGCATTACCAGCATTACCTCGCTCTGATGCACTGCTTTCTTCCTCCTGCTCTTTACCGTGTCATCTTTTCCAGTAATCAATACCACTTTTTTGCGTTGTAATGAATCAGAAAAGTAATTAGTTACATCTGACAGCCACTCCTTATGATGCGACACTTCCTACTTCCTGGGTTTTTTATACTGTCATCTTTTGCAATAATCAATACTTCTTTTTTCTAACGTAATCAATGAAGTAATTATTTACACCTGATAGCCACTCCTTCCCTTACACTACACATTGAAAAAAAAAGTAAGGTTAAAATATGATATTCGTCCAGTTCACCAGCTAACACCAGGGAGACACCCGACCATCAAACCCAACAAGTCCGTCGCCGTGATTTAATTAGTCCACACGCACCAGAATCATCACCCCCCAAAAAAAAAAATAAATAAATAAAAAAATAAAATGAAGCTCCCTCTCCCCGTCCCCTGCTAGAACGCATTATTATATAGCACACCATTCGATATTCGCCCCTGGGTAATTATCGACCAATTAGTCAAACTTCCATAATTGTCAGACTTCTGGGGACGGACCATTACTCAAAACTTGAAGCGACATTCCGGAAGACCCGCGCCACATAACTCACCACGCACGCACTTCTTACTTACCTCCCCTGTGTGTGTGTGTGTGTGTGTGTGTGTGTGTGTGTGTGTGTGTGTGTGTGTGTGTGTGTGTGTGTGTGCAGTTGTAGTATTCAGGATTTCAAGTGTAGTTCGTCTCTATTCCTGTCTCCTTATTTTTTTTTTGTTCTAATTTATGTATGGGGTCTTAAATTATCAGATGGATGTTCCTTATGCATACACCGCCTCTTTATTCAACTCATTCCAAGCGTTAATACTTGTTTTTTTTTTTTTTTTTTTTTTTTTTTTTTTTTTTTAGGTTAGACTTATTAAAACTTCTAGATATCGTATTAAAACTACTAGATATCGTATGTGTGGCGGGGGAGGAAGGGTGCGAGGCGAGGCGAGGCGAGGCAAACACACTATACGAGGGAATGGAGGAGGTACTACACGCCTTCCTGCCGCGCCACAGACTCAAAGATAGTGAAGCAACGTCGGGGGATACGGGGAGAAAATAGTCCAGAGAATCACGCAAAACAAATGACTTACGCTGCGGCGCCTCGAGGATCTGGCAATGTCTCAACCCATCGGCCACACTTGATCCTTCCCGGCGGTCACTGCAGGATGGATGGCGCTGGCGGGGTATCGAAGCGGCATTGGTTGGAAGGTGAATCAGGACAGTGTTTTTACCGCGCGAGTCAGGTCCGTTTGGATTATCTGGCGGGTGCTGGCAGTGGAGTGTGGTGGTTGCTGGGAGGTGCTGGGTGTAGGTGCTGGCTGGTGCTGGGTGTGGGTGCTGGCTGTAAAATCTGACTGGTTTTAGGTGTAGGATTTGACGGGTGCTGCCTGTGGATGCTGAGGAGCGCTGGGTGTGAGTGCTGGCGGGTGCTGGAGAGTGCTGAGATATTCTGGCTGTGGAGGCTTGTCGGGTGCTGTCTGTGGGTGCTGACGAGTGCTGCTTACTGGATTGGTGGATGCTGCAGGATCTAGCGGGTGTTGGGTGCTGACTAGTACTGGTTGGTGCTGGTTGCGGGGCTCGGCGGGTGCTGGTGGGTGCTGCGGGGCTCGGGGAGCGCTGGCGGATCCGGCGGGGCGGCGGGGCGCGGCAGCCATCTTGGTAATGGTCGCTTTCTTCCTGCGCGTTTGTCCTGGATGTTTGATCTTGAGATTAGTTTGCGTGTCTCGTTAATACTTCATGAGGCGCCCGTCGGCTCCTTTACTCTCCTATTGATGGTTTTTTGTATGAATTCAACTTTCAAGTGCAAGTTCAATGGAGTATGTAGCATTGAATTAAGAAAAATAGATAACCAACTCCACGTCTAAGGGGAAAAAAGCGGCGGTACACATAAATCGTCTTTAGCGTCATACATTTGGTAGTTCTTGTTAATAAATCTTTAGGCGAGTGTCTTTTGTTTGAGCTCCAGAATTATTAACTTGCCCCTTCCCAGACAAATGAAAAGCACATAATGAGTGTTTGTAATCACTCCAGAAGAAGAAGAAAAATTATGAACGAGTGAAAGACAATGTAAAAATACAAAACAGAGAATGTAGTTTGTTCTTGGAGGCGGCAGCGGGGCTGACGACTTGGAGGGCGGGACTGAAGGAGACGCTGAGGGTGGTGGTGGTGCAGGGTGATGATAACGAATGCAACTAAACTATGTGAAGAACAACAGTGTTACATGTGGCGACTGCAGGCTGACGTGTGGCGCTTGACGTGGTGTTTGTTCCAGTGCTGGAAAAATAAATAAAAATAAATAAGTAAAATAGGCCTGAAAAAAAAAAAAACATAATTCCCTCTATTTGTTTTGAAGCCTGTCTTAACCTGGCTGGCAAAAATCTGAGCTACAATAAAAACTGAATAAAATAAATAAATAAAAAAATAGAATGAAATAAGGAAAAATTAAAACAATTAGCCGTTTGATTTTAGAGGACTGGATTGCAGGCGCCAAACTGTCAGTTGTGTTTGTAGAAGCTTTTGTCTTTATGATCTCACGTCTCTCACTTTAGATTGAATAGTGTAGCTCATTACAGTCAGGTTCGTAAAGCCCCTCTGGTTTGATAGTGTTTGTTCTTCCCTTGTGTTCATTTGTGTTCTTTTGTGACTTGATGATGTACTGAAAAGAGTTCAATTTTTTTATAGGGCATAACAACAACGTAAAAAAAATGGAGGGTGATCAGCCATTTTATATAGAAATTTACGATACACGCAAGAGTCTGTTATCTCTATAGAACGTGGTGTTACAAAAAAGAAAAGAGTCAGTTATTCTCTGCCTGAGGGCGTATCTGTCTCAGGATCTCATTCGCAGCTCGCTCCCTCCTTGCTGGCGATGCGGTGGTGGTGCTGGTGGTGGGGGAGGGGACCTTCTGCCTCACCCTAACCCCCTTGCCGGCCCCCGCCCCGCCCCGCCCCGCCCAGCCCAGCCCCGCGTGCTGCGCCTGGCCGGCCATTACATGCAGCGTTGCATGTACGTAAGCTGCATATCACATTTTACGGCGCTAACACAATATGTACTTTACTTTTTTATTACATTACACGCACGCGTCTATCTCAGCGCATCAGTTACATCCGAACAAGATAATTATAGTGCGTTAAAATTTAGGGGGTGATCATTAGTTGTTATGCCATGATGGGTGCGTTGTTAGGCGCGTGTTTTGTGAAATGTTTATGTGCCGGTGGACATTTTACTGCGAAAACAAAAATGTTGGGCGTTCGTTGATAACAAGCAGCAAGCAACACTCTCGTCAGCGCGCCCCGGCAAGTGTTTCAGGCACGTCGAGTGATCCTTCAAAACAAACTTTGCAGCCAAAATTTCTCTGTCGCGTTTCACTCTCGCTGCATAAACAAGATATGATATTATATTACGCCTGCAAATATCCCCGCAAATCCTTCCTTGACTTACCAAGTAAAATAAGAGAAACACTGATGCATGTAAAGTGACACACACACACACACACACACACACACACACACACACACACACACACACACACACACACACACACACACACACACACACACACACACACACACAGTCAAGTAGTGTCTGCACGTCTAGAATAAAAGCGTGAAGTAAAAACCATAAAGAATAAACCAATGGCTGAGTAAATAAATAAATAACTGTCTGTTCCCGGAAGGCACAACAAAGCCGGGCCCTCCCTCGCATCACTCATTAGGCAGACCGGAAAAAAATCACGCCGAAGGGAAGTCACGGCTACTGATTAACAGAGACGGCAGGTGAGGGGCAGGTGGGCGTGGGGCGTGCAAGGCCAGCAGGCGCCCACACTCCACACGCCCCTGCGAGACCTGCACCACTACCACACGCCCTGCCGCCCACACTGTCGCCGATCACCACACGCCTTCCAACAGAGAGAGAGAGAGAGAGAGAGAGAGAGAGAGAGAGAGAGAGAGAGAGAGAGAGAGAGAGAGAGAGAGAGAGAGAGAGAGAGAGAGAGAATGGACGGTAAAGCAGTACAACAAACAGAGAATGAGACAGACAGACAGATTGAAAAACTGACAGATAAGCAAATCAGCTAACGAAATAGACACAGACAGACAGACAGACAGAAAGAAAGACAGGTAAATATAAGACAGAGAGGTTACACACACACACACACACACACACACACACACACACACACACACACGGAAAGAGGACAAGCAAACAAACAAACAGGTAGACAGAGAAAAGAAAAGATAGACACAGACAAACTGATGAATAGAGAGAATGATAGGCAAAATACACACACACACACACACACACACACACACACACACACACACACACACACACACACAAGTATCAAAACACCTCAGGAAATTGACCTTTCGACTTGTTTGCTTGTTTGTTTCCTTTGTTGCCCTTCTTCCTTTTCTCTTTTTTTCCCTCTCCTTTTTTCCACCAATGTTTAGTAGACTTTTTTTTTTATTCTGTGTTGTGGTTCGTGGGTTCTCTCTCTCTCTCTCTCTCTCTCTCTCTCTCTCTCTCTCTCTCTCTCTCTCTCTCTCTCTCTCTCTCTCTCTCTCTCTCTCTCTCTCTCTCTCTCTCTCTCTCTCTCTCTCTCTCTCTCTCTCTCTCTCTCTCTCTCTCTCTCTCTCTCTCTCTTAGATAAACAGACTGAGACCACAAAACAGCAGCTAAACACAACAAGAAACACGACACTATAAGATAGAAAACAAACAACATGCAGAGAGGAAAGGAACACACACACACACACACACACACACCTATGATCCACCCTGACAACAATTAACCTCCAGGTGTGTGCTTGTGTGTGTGTGTGTGTGTTACTGGTTCACGACGCTATTTCAAAACGCTTCATTTCATTAACGTGAAGCCTCGGTGTAACGCTGCTGAAAGATGGTTAGCGGGAACTGAATTATGCAGAGAGAAACTTAAAGAGAGAGGGAGGAGTTGTATGGGGGTTCGAACCGTGTAAGTGAACAGCGTGCAACCGTCGAGCCATGATGGTGGGAATGGGTTTGTGGAATATTTGTTTATTTATTTGTTTATTTACCTACCTTTTTTTGTCACTTGGAAACATTTTTTTTATTTTATTTTATTATTTTTTTTATTTATTTACTCATTTATTTATTTTGTTAGATCAGGGAGGTGGTGTGAGTTTTGCGTGAGATTAGTCTGGGGATGTGTGTATTAGCTTGGCTCAGCGGTGGATGTTCGTGTCTAATAGGATACTCTCTCTCTCTCTCTCTCTCTCTCTCTCTCTCTCTCTCTCTCTCTCTCTCTCTCTCTCTCTCTCTCTCTCTCTCTCTCTCTCTCTCTCTCTCTCTCTCTCTCTCTCTCTCGTTTACCTTGCATGGTCAGGCTCTTTGTCTTTCCGGTTTCTTTTGTTTTCTTCTCTCTTCCTCCTCCTCCTCCTCTTTCTCCTCTTTCTCCTCCTCCTCTTCCTTGTTCGGTTTGGTTTTCCATCTCACTCTTTTGGCTTCTTTTGGTTATTCTCCTGTTTGTTCTTCCCCCTTGTTTTGTTTCACTCCTTGCTTTTTATTGTATTTTTCTCTTTCTCTCTCTTTTTGCATCCATCTTTGTATTTCTTTCTTCTTCTTCTTTGTGTGTGTGTGTGTGTGTGTTTGTGTGTGTGTGTGTGTGTGTGTGTGTGTGTGTGTTCGTTGTTACTGGTTTTGCTCTTTCTCTTCTTAATATTCTCCTTTCTTTTGTTCTATTTTTGTTTTTTTTGCCGTTCTTCTTCTTCTTCTTCTTCTTCTTCTTCTTCTTCTTCTTCTTCTTCTTCTTCTTCTTCTTCTTCTTCTTCTTCTTCTTCTTCTTCTTCTTCTTCTTCTTCTTCTTCTTCTTCTTCTTCTTCTTCTTCTTCTTCTTCTTCTTCTTCTTCTTCTTCTTCTTCTTCTTCTTCTTCTTCTTCTTCTTCTTCTTCTTCTTCTTCTTCTTCTTCTTCTTCTTCTTCTTCTTCTTCTTCTTCTTCTTCTTCTTCTTCTTCTTCTTCTTCTTCTTCTTCTTCTTCTTCTTCTTCTTCTTCTTCTTCTTCTTCTTCTTCTTCTTCTTCTTCTTCTTCTTCTTCTTCTTCTTCTTCTTCTTCTTCTTCTTCTTGTTCTTCTTCTTCTTCTTGTTCTTGTTCTTGTTCTTGTTCTTCTTCTTCTTCTTCTTCTTCTTCTTCTTCTTCTTCTTCTTCTTCTTCTTCTTCTTCTTCTTCTTCTTCTTCTTCTTCTTCTTCTTCTTCTTCTTCTTCTTCTTCTTCTTCTTCGTTTTTTTATTATTCCTCCTCCTCCTCCTCCTCCTCCTCCTCCTCCTCCTCCTCCTCCTCTTTCTCTCCCTCTTCCTCCTACTCCTTCTGCCCTTTCTCCTGTATATATAAAAAAAAATCCGTTATTAGTTTTAATTTTTGCACCTCTTAAGAACATTTCAACTAAAGTTACAGACTGACAATTAATTAAAAGTTCAAAACGTTTTAAAGAACATCCTAAGGCAAACTGAAAGAGATACATCGTGCGTCACCATTATGATTAAAAAAAAAAATAGCATGGATTAACTAAAATTGCTGCTATGATATTCGTGGATTCTTTCTTTTCTTGTGCGTTGTCTTTTTGTTGTGTGTGGGTGGGGGGAGAGGAAGACACCAGCGAAGGATACAGAAGGGCGGTAAGGGGGACAAATTGGAAGCCCATTTAATTTGCTACCCTCATCTAAAATTAAATAAAGATAAAAAAATTGAAAAAAAAGGTAAATAAGGAGGTTATATGTAAGAAAAATCTGAATGTTATATGTAAGAAAAATCTGAATGGAGTCCTGTTTAGTTGCGAATGTTTCAATGTGTGTATTACGAACTAGCTGTTTATTTCAGTATGAGAATAAATTAAAGTGATACTCAACATATGAACTTCAATAGATACTAACATAACTTCCTGACGTGTGAAGTTATTCCTGTATCTTAACCCTTTCCTTGTAAATATTACCCCTACTTTTATCCCTATATCATGTGTTAGGTAAATGCGAGCGCAATGTTACACGTGATTTAGTAAAGATTTATAGCTATCAGTAACTATCCAATATATCTGATCTCTTTAGGTGACAAGAGCATAACACCAAGGCTGCCAGAGTGAAGGCGTCCATAGATCAATGAGAACTTAGGGGGATATTACACTAAATTGAGTAGGTATTTGTATAACCATCAGGATTATATTTCCAGTCTTTTTAGATGACAAGAGAAGAATACTGGCGGTAGAGTAAAGGCATCCATCCATCAATAAAAGACTTAGGAGCATAGTACACTAAATTCAGTAATGATATGTGGTCATCAATATGTACTCTATTTTCTTGATCCTTTTAGATGACAAGGGCATAACATTAAGGCAGGTAGAGTAAAGGTGCCGATCCATCACTATGAACTTGGGAGCAAATTCAGTAAAGCTATATTACCATCACTATGTACTCAATATAATATGATGTTTTAAAGTGACAAGGACGTAACATTAAGGCGTGTGTTCATAAACGCATTGTTCTCTCACCACGAGTATTTTCAAAGGCCAAGATGATCAACCGTGGTATTATGTGTGTTTTTCGTATTATTTCGTGTTATTTTATTTTATTTTATTTCCCTGCATAACAGATAATAATATGCACTCATTTTCTTGGTTTGTTGTTTGTTTTTGTGGTTTGTGGGTTTTTTTGTAGCGTATAGCAAAGGCAAGTAGATTTAGGCCTTAGATCCATCGATAAGAAATTAGTCACTGCCAGCACCGGCACCAGTAACACCGAGGAGGGACAGGTCGGATGTCTGTTATCAGTATTAATGTGACTCTCGTTCAGACATTTATGGATAAAATATGACAACCACAAAAGAAAAGAGACGGCAAATATTAGTATTGTAGAGAAAGAAAGACGCAAGACGCAGCAACACTGACTAAAGAAATATTCCAGCTGTTTGAATAACAACCACGAATACTAATCTGCCTCTCGTTTAGACTCATATAGATAAAACACCACCATAACCTGGAAAAGAAACGATATCAGATGCGAGTATGATGGATGGACAGAATAACGCCATAACTCTGAAGAAAAGTCTCATATACTGCGACATATATGGACAAAATAACACAATAACTTGGATTGAAGATAAAGATTTACTCATAGGGAGAAGACACGGCGATAACTCAGAGAGAGAAAAAAAGAGACATCAGTTATCATAGTGTTATTAGAGAGAGAGAGAGAGAGAGAGAGAGAGAGAGAGAGAGAGAGAGAGAGAGAGAGAGAGAGAGAGAGAGAGAGAGAGAGAGAGAGACTAAAACGGAGTCTATAAACATTAACATAACCTTCATTCAGACAGATAAAACTCCACAATAGAAAGAAAAAGAGCACTAGATATTATAGTCTGGAAGAGAGAGAGAGAGAGGGAGAGAAGCAGGAAGACGCGAGGACATCTATCGCCTAGTGGAGGAGGAAGACGAGAAGAACAGTAAAACGAAATCCATAAGTATTAACATACCATCCATTCAAACACAGATAAAACACCACAAAATATAGAAACACTACATGACAGTCCAGAGGAGACAGAGAGACACAGGAGGACACAAGGCACCACACAACACTAGAAGCTGAATAGGAGGAGTCTTCCCCTTCACATCTTCTACATATTCCTCCCTTACGTGATGGAGCACTCGGGACCTTGGGAGAGGGAGGGGAGGGGCGCCTGCTGGGTGGGGGAAGCCTCCTGGTGTATCTGTTTTATATTCCGGCGGCAATTATTCTCAGCTTGTATAATAGCTGTCACCGCTCTTGTGGCACGTGTGAAAATGTCTGGCGGGCGGAGGGGCGGCGAGGCGGACGGTTAAAGAAAACGGGAGTTCAGTGGAGGGTTGAGGAGACCGGGGTGTGTAAGCCTAAAGGAGAATAAGGACCTGGGATTGAGACGTTGGGGTATGCAATAAGAGGAAATTATAAGACGCCGGTACTAAGATTAAGGAACATGCAAATAAGAAAGGAAATTAAAAGACTATTGAGGCGTAGGAATTTGAAAATGCTAAGGAAGGAAAGTATGCCAAGATATTATTAAAGCACACTAACACGCAAATAAGAAAACAAAAGTATATGTATAAAAAGACAGTTGAAATTTAGGGCTAAGAAAGTAAGAAGAAATATTATAAGACTCTTTTTAAACCCTGGAATATGCACTGGAACTCCCGCCTGCCTCTGTATTTCCTCTTACTTATGACTTAAATTCTTTCAAGAGGGAGGTTTCCACACACTTCTTGTAATTTTGGATACACCTTTTGACTGTCCTCTTTAGGGACTTGCACCTTCAGTGGGCCTTTTTTTCTTATTTTTCTTTGGCCAGAGCGTCTAGTTCAAAGAGAAGGAGAGGGAGGGTAACATTAAATTTTGCACCGGGCGGTTACACTCGGAAGATGAGCTGAGGGCAGTGAGGATTCGATGAGGCGACAGTACAACCTTCAAGAATACGCTCAGTAGGAACAAGAGGGCATGCAAGTGTGAAAACTACGAGTAAGCTGTCTGGGTGGTGATAAAAGAAAGAAATTTTTTAAAAGCCGCTTTAAAATGAGAAATAGAAGTTACACTGAGGATGGTAATAGTAATAGTAATATCAGTAGTAACGTGAAGCAAAAGGATGTAAGGAATTCGATAGTACCCTAAGGTATTAATAGAAATAGTAGTAGTAGTAGAAGTATCAGAAATAACGTAGACCAAAACAGATGCAAAAACTGAAGAAACTGTGACAAGACCAAAAAAGGAGTATTACCTTTTGAACTTGAACGTGTGTGTGTGTGTGTGTGTGTGTGTGTGTGTGTGTGTGTGTGTGTGTGTGTGTGTGTGTGTGTGTGCGTGTGTGTGAGTGTGCGTGTGTGTGTGTGTGTGTGTGTGTGTGTGTGTGCGTGCGCGATTCTAAGCAGCTGGGAACACGTGAACTTTATGAGCGCGAAAGGAATGGCGCAGGGAATGACAGAGTGCATGGCGGCGTCCTGGCGGCACTCGTGAAGCACCGCGGCCAGGGCACGCCAAGCATGGTGCCGCCACCCCCGGGAATGCCGCAGGGGGAGCGCTCTAGCCATAACTCATTGGGGAAACTTGGCCACACTTCCCCAAGCACCAATCCTCTCTTTCGTATACGCCATATAATTGCCATACAATTGCTTCATGTTCATGTGTGTGTGTGTGTGTGTGTGTGTGTGTGTGTGTGTGTGTGTGTGTGTGTGTTTTGGGGGTTGTCTTTGATATTCTTTCCTTCTTTCCTTCCATTCTTCCTTCTTTCTTTCCATATTCCTTCCTTCCTTCCTTCCTTCCTTCCTTCCTTCCTTCTTTTCATCCTTATCCTTATCAAGCCTCTTATGGAATAGCTATAGATTTATTATTCTACTAAAGGTGCACGATACAGCTGTAAAAGCAACTTGAGATGCATAGCTATCATCACTATTATTAGTAGTAGTAGTAGTAATAGTAGTAGTAGTAGTAGTAATAGTAGTAGTAATAGTAGTAATAGTAAAGTATAATCCCTCTCGACTTATCCATATTTACTGAGGATCATTCAAAAATAGAAACAAAATTGCAGTTTTCTTGGGGAGAAGAGAAGAACCGGGAGGAGGGCGAAGACGACTACGAGAAGTAAACGGAATAAAGAATAAGAGAAAGGGGACAAGGAGGAAGGAGGAGGAGTACACGAAATAAGAAAATGGACAGAAGGAAACGAGTAGAATAAACACGGATTTGAGGGAGGAAAAAAGGAAGAAGAGATGGAAAAGAGGAGTACAGAAGAATAAGGAGAAGTACCCAAAGGAAAAAAAAAAGGGGAAGAGGAGAAGACGAACAAAATAAACACGGATTTGAAGGAAAGAAGGAGGAAGAGGAGGAGGAGATGGTAAAAAGAAGGAGTACACGAAACAGGAAAATGAAGAAGAGAAAACTAATAAAATGAACATATATTTGAAGAAGAAAGAGGAAGAGGAGAAGAAGGAGGAAAAGATGGAAAAGAAGGAGGAGGATTACAGAAAGAGGGAGCGAGAGCGACTAATATGAGGGAGCGAACTCAAAAGGATCGTTCTTCTGGAAAGCCCACAGTGGACCAGGCTGGCTCTCCTCTCCTGCCTCCTTCCCTCCTTCCTTCCTTCTTTCCTTTCCGTTTTCCTTCCCTCCTTCCTTGCCTTTCCTGTCTTCCATTTCCTTCTTTTTCTTTTTCTTTCCTTCCTCGTCTCCTTTCTTTTCCTATTCTTTCTTTCCTTTGCTTTACTTTCTTGTTTCCTTATACTCGTATCTCTCCTTTCCATTTCTTACCCTCCTTTTATTGCCTACTTTGCTTTCTTATCATCCTTTTTCCTTTCCTCTTCCTTCTTCCTTCTTTTTCCTCTCATTCCTTGCTTGTTTACCTTTCTTTTCTTTCCTTTCCTTCCATTTCCTCCCTTATTCTCTTATTTTAATTTACTTTCTTCCTTTTTTGTGTATTTTATGCTTTTCCTTCATTTTTTTCCTTCCTTTCTTCCTTATTCTTTCTTTTCCTTCAGTTTTCCTTCTTTGCGTCCTTTCTTTCTTTTTCTCCCGTCTTATCTTTCCTTCCCTGCCTTCATTGCTTCCTTCATCTTCCTTTCACTTCCTTCCTTACTTCCTTTTATTTCCTGCTTTTCTCTCCTTCCTTCACTTCCTTTCTTCCTTTCCCTCCCTCCATTATTTTCTTTCCCGTCTTTACTTTTTTTCCTTTCCTTTCCTTCCTTCCTTCCTTCCTTCCTTCCTTCCTTCCTTCCTTCCTTCCTTGCTTCCTTCTTCCCTTTGCCCACTCCTTTTTTCCCTTTCCTGTTTCTCTCCTATCCTTTCATTTTTGCCTGTTTTATTCTTGCCCTTCTATTTCCTTCCTCCCGCCTTGCTTTCCACCCTCCTCCTCCTCCTCCTCCTCCTCCTCCTCCTCCTCCTCCTCCTCCTCCTCCTCCTCCTCCTCCTCCTCCTCCTCCTCCTCCTCCTCCTGCGTGGCCGCCATCTTTCCCTTGCTTGGTTTATCTCTTATTTCCTTTTGCCTTAGCTTGCGGGCGTGGCTCTCTCTCTCTCTCTCTCTCTCTCTCTCTCTCTCTCTCTCTCTCTCTCTCTCTCTCTCTCTCTCTCTCTCTCTCTCTCTCTCTCTCTCTCTCTCTCTCTCACACGATCATTCATTTTATTCAATCCCTTCTCCTTCTTTTCCTTTATTGTCTTATCTTTATGTTCTTTCCTTTTCTTCCTTTCTTTTCTTTTTCGCCCGTTTTTTCCCTTTCTTTTCTTCCCTTTTTTTCTCTTTTCTTCCATTACCTAACCTTACCATTCCTTACCCAACCTCACCTCACCTCACCTCACCTCACCTCACCTCACCTCACCTCACCTCACCATTCCTTACCTTACTAACCATTCGTTATCTTACAGTTTCTTACCTAACCCAGCCACTTCTTACATACTTTTCCATACCTTACTTTAGAGAGAGAGAGAGAGAGAGAGAGAGAGAGAGAGAGAGAGAGAGAGAGAGAGTCTATTTTTAGTTTTCGTTATATTTCTCCTCCTCCTCCTCCTCCTCCTCCTCCTCCTCCTCCAGCAGTGTACCGTGTTTTGTTTTCAAGGTGAGGCGGCAGGAAATATAAGCAGCTCAGTAATTAACTTTCCCGCACAGGTAATCTGACTATTTTCGTATATTTAAATTTCTCCCACCGGTTTTTCTTTTCTTTTTTTTTTTCGCGCACTTCATATTTTGCTCTCTCTCTCTCTCTCTCTCTCTCTCTCTCTCTCTCTCTCTCTCTCTCTCTCTCTCTCTCTCTCTCTCTCTCTCTCTCTCTCTCTCTCTCTCTCTCTCTCTCATTTTCAGCTCGTTTTATTTTTCTTCTCAATACTTCTTTTCCTCCTTCTTTCTTTCTTTCTTTCTACCTCACTTTTTTTTCGATTTAGTTTATCTTAAATATTAATTCTTCTTCTTCTTCTTCTTCTTCTTCTTCTTCTTCTTCTTCTTCTTCTTCTTCTTCTTCTTCTTCTTCTTCTTCTTCTTCTTCTTCTTCTTCTTCTTCTTCTTCTTCTTCTTCTTCTTCTTCTTCTTCTTCTTCTTCTTCTTCTTCTTCTTCTTCTTCTTCTTCTTCTTCTTCTTCTTCTTCTTCTTCTTCTTCTTCTTCTTCTTCTTCTTCTTCTTCTTCTTCTTCTTCTTCTTCTTCTTCTTCTTCATTTCTTGTGGGATACGAAGATGTGTGTGTGTGTGTGTGTGTGTGTGTGTGTGTGTGTGTGTGTGTGTGTGTGTGTGTGTGTTTGTTTGTTTGTTTGTTTGTTAGTTACTTATTTCTATTATTTTTCTTCTCATCTACTACTTCTCCTCCTCCTTCTCATCCTTGTTCTTGTTTTTTCTTGTTCTTCCTATTATTATTATTATTATTATTATTATTATTATTATTATTATTATTATTATTATTATTATTGTTGTTGTTAACACCACCACCACCACCGCCACCATCACTCATCAGTCGTGGTTCTTTCTCGGTAACGTATCTCATCGGCGGGAGAGTCATACAGCCCTGTGGCAGCGGAGCGGGAGGGGAGGGAGAGTGAGTGAAGGGGAGGGAGGCGGGGTAGAGGGGGAGGGGTGGATGGGGGAGTAGGGAATAGTGTAATCTGTGGGAAATATCCGAGATTCCAGCCACACTCTTCCAATTTTCTGCCCCGCCTGCCCTCGCCCGCCCCGCTGATAGCCGGGTGACATCTTACTAACATTTCCCATTTACCGCGCGGGGATGATCGTGGTGGTGGTGGTGGTGGTGGTGGTGACGGTGACTGCGGTTGAGGATATGGATGAATGCTGTTGGTGGTGGTGGTGGTGGTGGTGGTGGTGGTGAATGTGTATACTGTTGGTGGTAATATTCGTGGTTCTGGTGTTGATAACTGTATGTGTATTTGTAGTGTTTTTGGTGGTGGTAATTGTGGTGGTGGTGGTGGTGGTGGTGTAGGACATGTTGGTGATTGTGGTTGTGATGGTGATGCTTAAGATAAAAAGAAAAAAGAAAATCGATTAGAAATATAAAATGAAACCGAAATATGTTGAATTGTAGTTAGTTTGTATATGAACCCAAAACACACACACACACACACACACACACACACACACACACACACACACACACACACACACACACACACACACACACACACACACGCACACTCTTTATTGAGCCATGTTTGCAAAGACTCTCCCTCCCGCCTCCGCCTTTCCTCATATCTAAATAGCCCCTCCTCACGAGACACTCCTGAAAATCGTGCCTGACAACTTTAAACACCTGCACCCCCAAAAAAGGACCCAAACCCAACCCAACCCTCCTCCTCCTCCTCCTCCTCCTCCTCCTCCTCCTCCTCCTCCTCCTCCTCCTCCTCCTCCTCCTCCTCCTCCTCCTCTTTTTCATCGTAGTTCTTTTATTATCATTATTATCTTCATTTTCTTCTTCATCTTCTGCCTCCTCCTCCTCCTCCTCTTTTTCATCGTAGTTCTTTTATTATCATTATTATCTTCATTTTCTTCTTCATCTTCTGCCTCCTCCACCCTTTCTTACTCGTATTTCTTGATGTTAGCTTGCTCTTATTCTCATTTTTCACCTCCCCCTCCTCCTCCTCCTCCTCCTCCTCCTCCTCCTCCTCCTCCTCCACGAACTTCAGTGCCGCTGAGATATTGTTCAGTGTCTTTGGTGGTCTCGACAGGCACAGCTACATATACCTATTAAAAAAAATGTTAAGTTTACTCGCACGCACTCCTAACCTTACATAGTTTAATTTGACCTCATGACTCTGTTTATTAATCAAGAGTGTGATAATTCTTCAGTTTTTGGCTCTTGGTTTTAGTTTCGATGTTTTTTCACCTGCATATTAGTCTGAATGGAATACGTTATAATTTATCACTTTTGAGTTTTGTGCGAATAAGATCTATTTATTTATGTATTTATTTTTATTCATTGATTTATTTTTTTTTTTTTTTGGGGGGGGGGCGGGGGAACTTTGAGAGGTGACGTCATTATAAACGGTCTTTTTTTTATTATTTTTCTCTCTACTTTTCCCAGTGTATATAAAAAAAAGTGATATTTCGAAACATTATTGATTTTACGAGTACGACACTTTCAATCTTGATGTACATAAGTTTCATGAGGTGTACGGTGTCTTTTTTGTGAGTTGTGTAATCGTACGTTGAAGTAGGGTGGAAAAAAATAAATGGTAACTTTTCAACGATTTATTACTTAAGTTTTTATTTTTATTATTATTATTATTATTATTATTATTATTATTATTATTATTATTATTATTATTATTATTATTATTAGTTAGCACAGTTAATATAAAATCAGAAAATATCAGTATGGATTTATCTACGAATGTGTGTGTGTGTGTGTGTGTGTGTGTGTGTGTGTGTGTGTGTGTGTGTGTGTAACGTAGCATGGCTTAGGTGGGGTATGTATCCGTGTGTGCATGTGCGTGCTTCGAATCTTCATACACACGACATTATGATATGAACTTTTCTCCTCCTCTTCTTCCTCCTCGTCCCTTCCCCCACCACTGAAACCTTACCTCTCTTCCTCCTCGCCTCTCTCCACTCCCTGCCTCCACTCCTCCCACGCCTCACGCAGACCATCTTCCCGCAGCACGCAAATTTTTCTGTGGGAGTGAAACATTACGGGCAGAAGCGGCCGCGGTGTGTCCGTAACAAAAGGAAACGTAATGGAATGTTGGGTTAGCAGGTGCGATACGGTTACTGCAGGAATATTGTACGTGGCGGTGAACGAAATTCTTAGGTCGGTTTGTAAGTGATTGTATTGGAGTGGAAAAATCGGCAGTAGTAATTATAGTATTGCTCACCGCTGCCACGAGGACGCCAGTGAAGATAAAAGAGACAAGGTAGTGTTTTGTTGGTGTCTTTAGCATTTATGGGTAACATTATAAGCGGTACTCTACGTAGTTAGGTGTGTCAAGGTGTTGGCTTCAGCGTCGACTCGAAAGGTGTACTGTATATTGGAAAGCCTCGATGGTAGAGTTCTTTACCTCTTTTTCTCACTTTCCTTTCCTCTTCCGTCATTTTTTTTCTGTCTCTTAAGGCAATGATATATATATATATATATATATATATATATATATATATATATATATATATATATATATATATATATATATATATATATATATATATATATATATATATATATATATATATATATATATATATATATATATATATATATATATATATATATATTTTTTTTTTTTTTTTTTTTTTTTTTACATAGGATCACAAAAGGCTGAGATGTGATACTGAGAGCGATTTATTATTGCTTAAGTTGATTTACTTTATTGTGGAAAGACGGCTGCAGTCAGATTGCAGTGACAGAGAGAGAGAGAGAGAGAGAGAGAGAGAGAGAGAGAGAGAGAGAGAGAGAGAGAGAGAGATTGTCAACAACCCCCAACACACACACACACACACACACACACACACACACACACACACACACACACACACACACACACACACAGACAATAAACATGAAAAAATAGAAACACTGAGCATGAAAAAAACACAGAGAAAAAACAGAAAACAGTCCGCAACGAAGGAGAGAGAGAGAGAGAGAGAGAGAGAGAGAGAGAGAGAGAGAGAGAGAGAGAGAGAGAGAGAGAGAGAGAAGGCGAGGGAGTGTTTCTGGAAAGACGCGAGGGGCTCAAAACATCGGTGGGCAAGCAAGACCCTGCTCCGTTTCCTCTCTGTGTCTCCTTTCGAGATTTACGCCCCAAAACCTGCCTGATCCGGGAGGAAGGGGAGGGATCTGCGGGATGTATATTTCTGGGCGGCGGCATGAGTGGTCTGGGCTTGTAAGGCTGCTGAAGGAGGAATAAAACTGCACAGACGTCCCCGCTGGTGATTTGTGGCCATTTGTGGGATGTTTTTGGTCGTGACCTTGAGAACACTGAGGCTTAGATAGACTACCACTTTTGTTGTTGTTGTTTTTGTGTGTGTGTGTGTGTGTGTGTGTGTGTGTGTGTGTGTGTGTGTGTGTGTGTGTGTGTGTGTGTGTGTTGTTTTGAAAGAGTGAGATAGATTCCCATTTTGTTTGTTTGTTTTTGTTTCGGAAGTGTTGTTAGCGTTGTTGTCTTTATTTTGTTTGTTGGGTTGTTTGTTAGGAAAATTGTCTTACTTCTTGGAATAATTGTATCTCTCTATTGCCAATTTGTTTATTTCTGTATTTGGTTAAGATTTTCACTTCTTTTATTCGATGTCTGTTTTGTTTACTTCTTTATTTGCTTCTCTGTTTATATTTCCACTTTGAAATCTTGCAGTTTTGTTTATTTATCTTTTTTTTTTTCTCACGAGAGACTGCCTTGCCTCGAACATTCCACCAATGCATCCCTTCTCTACTCATTGTTCCTGATATTCAAAGGCTGATAAACACATAATAAATAAAACAAAACAAAAACAAGCCTAAAAAGAAAAAAAAAACAGTACAAACTCGGATAAGGACAAGATTAATTTGGAGTGATGAATCTCCTTTAAACTTTCCTTTAGACAACAGTAATGGAAGGGCGAGGAGTGAGGAATGGAGAGTGATGGCCGGGACGTGGCTGCGAGTGTGTGTGTTTGCTGCCCCGCGTTGCGTGAAGGGACGCAGGGACACGCAGTTACCTGGCTGTAATGGTACAATAATGTGCATGGAGGCAGCGCAACATGACAGCGACTTATGGATCACTGTTAGAAATGGAGATTAAAGGGAAATTGTAAGATTAGGAAGACTGATGACACGAGCAGCCTTTGTCATCATGCCTCAAATTATGGTTTGAAGACCCGCCCTGGCCTGACATTGCTCCCCTGCGTGTTGTTCGCCAGTAGATGACGGGGAAGCCGCAGCCATCACTGCTGCCGCTGACTGATGTGTTTGTGGTGCAACAGGATCTGTAGTTGAGGTTCCCGCCAAAGGTAATCCAGGGAGTGCTGACATTAACCTTCTGACTGCTACGGTTTGTTCTCAGCTTACTGAAATAAGCTTATGCAGATTTAGATTATGATTTTTAAAGTTAACATTCAGAGCAAATAGGGTTTTTTTTTTTTATGCGATAAGGATTCTTGCCACGGCAACATGACTAGTGGGAAATAAAAACACAGAGTGCTATCCCCTGAAAAGGACAGTTCGAATTCCAAAATTACTTGAAGTGTCTAAAACCTCGCTCTTGAAATAGTTTAAGACATAGGCAGCGTTAATCTAGAAAACAGCAAGAAGTTCAGACATAAACAGCTTAAGACGTGTAGTTTTATTTTTGCTTGGGAAAATTGCCTCTTACCAAATGAAATGTGTCGCTAACAGTTAGATGGTTAAGGAACAAGAGGGAGTGAATACCTTGTACTTGTGCAGATATTGAATGTGCTTTTGGTGTAGCATCTGTAGTTAAGGTTCCCACCGAAGATAGTAAGGAACTGGAGAGTGACGCTGAGTTGTGTTTGTGGTGGTAGAGGATGCGTCATCGAGTTTCTTTCCTAAGACAGTCCAGGAATCTCTAATGTTGAGGAAGAAAATGTAGTGAAGTCTGGAACTATGTATGATTATTTATTGTTTCTCTCTTTCCTATGGCTTGAGGTCTTTATGAGAGCATCAAGACTACAACTAAATCAGAATTAAGTAACCAAAACGGAGTCCCTTTCTACTCATTTTTTGGAGAGCAACAGTAAAATGGGTTTCATCAAGATGTCGCTTCCCTCAGCTTCCTTTACACAAAACAAGAATTGAAACGGAAGAAAAAACACCCTCGAGTCTGTTTACTTCTGACTCATGTGAAAAGAAACCAAATAATTCTCAATCTGTGATTATCTTAGGATTTAAATTCTTATTCCGAATTCTTATAAAAAGAAAGTTAAAAAATTAGACATTTTATAGCAACTTATGTGAGTTCTTTAGTTCCTGGTGGGAGAGTCATCCGTCAGAGAGATGGATGGCGCGACATGTGTGAGATGGAGTCATCCTGATAGGAGTGGATGGAACAGAGACGTCGATTGAGATTGGCGATGAATGAGAAAAGTGAGGAAGTGATTGAACAAAACTTCCGGGACATCACTGCCGTTTATCTTGAGGGACGCCAGACAACTCCGAGCAGCAGCAGCGTGGCCAGGAGGACGACTGAAGGTTTGGACTGTAGTGGAGATTGCCTTGAAAACTTATCTGTGCCGAGTGTGAGCCAATGTTTCCAGTAAGAGTAGAGTAATGTGAAATGTTAATTTATGTGTTCGTGTGCTGAAAACTTAAGAACATGATAACATAAGGAAAATAAAGAGCCATCAAGCGCATACATGGCATTCCCTATAGAAATCATATTTATACCCACCTATCGTCCTATCCACATATTTGTCTGAAGTTTAAAAGCTCCTTATTCACTGCACCAGCAGCGTGATTACCGGATCTGTTCAGGTCATCCACCACTCTTTATAAACCAATTGCTTCCCATTTTCTATTATTGAACGATACTGATTTTATAGAGAGGAAGTCTTAAATCCATAAAGAAAATAAATAGATAACCTTTTACGACGCTATAAATGACACACGGTAAAAAAAAACACTGATGCAATAATACGTGTTTGAAGTGGTGGCCATAAAAGCAAGCCACCTCAGAGGACAGCAAGTAAAGGAAAGTATTGACCAGTAGTCTGAGGGCAGGTAAAGAAAAAAAAATACTTCCCCGCAAAGGAGGAAAAAGTAAATGACAGTGTCGATAAACTTTACCAGGAAATGAGTTCTTGTGGAAGGAAAATTTTAGAAACAATACAAGACACTCCCCACGGCGCCATTTTCCTTACGAAGACTGCGGCCAGAAAGGAAGGAAGGGGGAAACTTTTCCTTCTTGTCTTTAAGAGTTTGTATTATAAGCGTTAAAAGTCTTGAGTGTGAAGTGAAGGGGTCAAAATGGAAGTCCCGCGGGAGTGTTTGACAGACGGGAAAACGTGTAAAGATGCTGGAGTGGAAAAAAAGGAAAGATGGAAGAAAGTGGAAGGAGTGAAAGGGGAAGGATAGAAGAAACTGGGAGGGACGGAAGAGAAAGTTAGAAAAAGGAACAATAGAAGAAAATAGGACGGAAGAAAAAAAAGTGGAAAAAATGGAGATAAAGAAATAAGTAGAAGATGGAAAAACAAGCAGAAGAGAGAGAGAGAGAGAGAGAGAGAGAGAGAGAGAGAGAGAGAGAGAGAGAGAGAGAGAGAGAGAGGAGGGGGGGAATGGAGACTATTGAGATTAGGTGCATGTCCCAAATGTTACAGAAATCACCGCTGAGGGGAGGTGATCAGGGAGACTCCGTGGACTTTTAAAAATGGGTCCGGCTTGCGAATACTGCTCAGCACCACAGCACGGAGGAGGGTAGGAGGGAGGGAGGGAGAGGAGAGAGGGAGAGGAAAGAGAGAGGCTGGGCTGTGGTGCTGAGCCTTTTATTGTATTTAGAAATTCAAGTAGCGCTGAGGTGAAAGTGCATGCTGAATTGTGTGTGTAGAAACAGTTATTTCTCTCGTCTCTCTCTCTCTCTCTCTCTCTCTCTCTCTCTCTCTCTCTCTCTCTCTCTCTCTCTCTCTCTCTCTCTCTCTCTCTCTCTCTCTCTCTCTCTCTCTCTCTCTCTGGCTGGACCACTGCCACGTCATTTGCACTTCATAATGTTTGCAAATATTTATGCATATTCATGCTTTGTTGCTCTAAGACTTTGTGGACCTGCAGTATCGCGCAAACAAGTGACAGAATAGTTTTGCCTCGAGTGACGGTCAGTTAGTCTTCATTGTTGACACTTAAGGGAAAAAGACACATAGGTGGAATAAATATTAATTAAACCTTGAAGATAATGCATTGTATAATGTGCTGTTTATTTTTATATATTTATTTACTTTTTTCAGAGGGCAGTTTTTTTTTTTTTTTTTTTTTCTTTCTTTTTCATGACTGATTGTGATAAATAAAAGTCTCTCTACAATTCAGTGCGCTTCTTGTATTTGGCGGTGATGTGCCTGACCGCCCTCACCGATGAAGGAATTAAAGATGCACTGCCCCTGCATGAACACCTCGGTGCTTCATTACAAGACGGCTTATGTCCTCTATGGAAGTAAAAATCTTTGACCAGAATTAGTACACCTTTGCACAATCACACCTCTCCTGCAGCTTCATTGATATCTCCTCACGATCGAACCTCACACACACACACACACACACACACACACACACACACACACACACACACACACACACACACACACACACACACACACACACACACTCATCCTTCAATTTTTGACTACCGCTTCGGGACTCTGTTCGGGGACTGGTATCTAAGTGGGCTTTTTTTTTTTATTGGATTTTTGTTGCCCTTGGCTGGTGTCCCTCCTACATAAACACACACACACACACACACACACACACACACACACACACACACACACACACACACACACACACCTGCCCACATTACACTAAAAAGTAACAGCCCAGTGAATCAAACCTTTCTATGCGAGGTCGTGAAGTGTCGTGAAGTGTTGTGGAGTCGTTGATGGCGAGGTGAGGTGGTGCCGTCAGCCGCCCTCACGCCCGCAGCAGACGACCTTTGTTTGCAGCCCCGCGCCACCCTTCATTTCCCTAACGCCGCCCGCCACGATGACTGGACCCGCGCCGGCAACAGTCTGGCAGAGCGTAAATTTTACAGATTCATAAACTCGCCGCTTATGACAAGAAGAACTGCTGTGGTGGTGGACTGGAGGGCGCAGGCTGCTCCCTCCTTCTCTCCTTCCTTCCTTCCTTCCTTCCTTCCTTCCTTCCTTCCTGTTGTGGTGGTGAACAGGATAGTGCAGGGTACTTCTTCCTTCCTGGCTTTCTTCCTTCCGTATCTCCTTCCTTCCAACTTTCCCTCTATCCTTCCCTCCCTTCCTTCATTCTTTTCTCCTTTCCTTCCTTCCTTCTTTCGTTCCAGCCTTCCTTTCAACTCAACATCGAAATTTTTTTCTTTTCTGTGTATTTCTCTTTTCCTGCTTTCCTTCCTTTCTTCCTTCTTCTTCCCCTTGACCCAAGTGCTACACAGTAAGAGGAAGAAGGAGAAAAGTAAAAGGAAGAAACAAAAAAACAGAAAAAAGAAAAACAGACAGAGACAGACAGACAGACACCACCTTACAGAGACTAACAACCTCTTCCTTGCTCTCACCAACCAACAGACAGACGGATAAAGACAAACAAACGAACAAACAAACACAAGCAAGCAAGACACGAAATAACTGGGTTGGAACAGAGAGAGAGAGAGAGCGAGAGAGAGAGAGAGAGAGAGAGAGAGAGAGGGAGAGAGAGAGAAGAGAAGAGAAGAGGAGAAAAGAGGAGAAAAGAGGAGAAAAGAGGAAAGGAAGGGAGAGGAGGGGAGGGGGAAAAGGAGAGGGGAAAATAGATGAGAGGAGGGGAAGGGAGAGGAGAAGAGAGGAAATGAGGAGAGAGAGAGAAAGTCTAGTAGGAGAGAGGAGAGAAGAAAGGAAAGAAGAGAAGAAAAGAGAAAAGAGGAGAGAAGAAAAGAAAAGACAAAGTCAAGAAAGGTAGAATAGAGCAGTATAGAAAAAACAGAGAGAGAGAGAGAGAGAGAGTATATATATATATATATATATATATATATATATATATATATATATATATATATATATATATATATATATATATATATATATATATATATATATATATATATATATATATATATATATATATATAAATATATATATATACCTACTACGTACACCATTTTGAGAGGAAACTGGAGAAGTCTTTTATATAATTCTACATGTTCCGTGCGTCCTCATTACTTCGTGGATGAGATGGAACGAGAAAGAGGCGGCAGAAAATATGGCCCCACAATTGAATGGAGAAGAGAGAGAGAGAGAGAGAGAGAGAGAGAGAGAGAGAGAGAGAGAGAGAGAGAGAGAGAGAGAGAGAGAGAGAGAGAGAGAGAGAGCGGGGGGGGGGGGAGAAGGTAGAAGGGACTGGAGAAAGAAGAGGAGGATTTAGAGAAGAAAGAGGTAGTGTAGGTGAAGGGAGGAATAGCGGGAATAGGAGAAGGAGAGGAAGGGTATAAAGGACAAGAACGAGGAAGAGGAGGAGGTGGAGGGTATGAAGTTCAAGAAGAGGAGGAGGAGGAGGAGGAGGAGGAGGAGGTTGTGGAAGATGAGGAGTGTGATATGAAGGAGAATGAGGACGGAGAGAGAAGAGGAGGAGGAAAATGAGCAGAATATGAAAGACAAGAACGAAGAGGAAGAGGAGGAGGAGGAAGATATGAAGAACAAAAACGAAGTGAAAGAGAAAGAGCTAAAGGAAGAGATGATTGTGGACGAGGAGGAGGAGGAGGAGGAGGAGGATGATATGAATGAACAAGAACTAGGAGGAAAAAGGAAAAGGAGGAAGATATGAATCACGAGAAGAACGAAGAGGAGGATAAAGAGAAGGAGAAGGAGGAGGAAGTGGTGGACGAGGAGAAGGATGAGGAAGAGAAGAACAAGGAGGAGGAGGAGAAAGATAATATAAAGAACAAAATCGAAGAGAAGAAGGTGGTAGTGGTTGTGGCAGAGGAGGAGCTGGAGGAACATGTAAAGGACGAGAACAAGAGGGAGGACGAGGTGCGGTGTGGATGAGGCCGAGGGAACAGAGGGAGGGTTGGAGGATGAGAGCAGGAGATGAGAGGAGGAGGAAGACTTGGCCAGCTCAGCGAGGGCCGCGTTCCGTGTACTTTGTGTGAATTATTACTCAATTTTGCTTTCATTCCGGCCAGCTCGTATATCGCCTCCGCGGGACTCAGCTCTGCGCCGCCCACAAAATCTCGTCGAAACTTATTACGGGACTAATTCGCTAATTCCGGGGAGGACGGCGCGTAAGGAAGGCGGGGAGGCAAAAAGTAGTGGGGCAAAGAGACTTGGAAGTGTCCCGCGCGTTCTTTCTGAAAGCAGAGGAGAGAGAGGAGAGAGAGAGAGAGAGAGAGAGAGAGAGAGAGAGAGAGAGAGAGAGATATTAAACAAGACTAGAAATTAAAGTCATGAAAAAAGGAACAGTATACACGTAAAGAGATGGATAAATATTAAAAAAAAAATACCCAAAAAGTACATCGAACATGAAACAGAACTTATAAAACAGAAAAAGAGAGACAGAGACAGAGAGAGAGAGAGAGAGAGAGAGAGAAGGAGGAGAGAGAGAGAGAGAGAGAGGAGAGAGAGAGAGAGAGAGTACAGCATGTAGGTCACAGTGACAAGCTAATGTGTTATCTTGCCCTATCAGTGACTTCAGTGACATAACACCCCCGTCACACCGCTCATTACCGCCGCTCTCACGTCCTCTCCTGCTAACGACGCATTAATCTCCAAGCCTCAATTACTAGTCAGTGCGTTTGGAATATTTATCTAATCTCACCAATACCGCATGTCCGATTCTTTGCTTCACCGTCCCAAGCGCATCACCAGGCTGGTCTTGTCTTCCTGGTGTGTTTGGTGCCCTTCCACTGCGCCGCGCCCTTGTGATCTACCTACTCCAAACTACTGCCGGGGGTTATTAATTAGGGTTAACCGCTGCTTATTGGCGTTTCCTCCTCCTGCTAACGAGATTGGCGGGTATTGTGTGCAGCTCTCAAGGGAAGTTAGGCGCATGCTGCTCACTGAGGGCCGCGCTTTCAGACGTGGCTGTGTGGAGTGAGGGGAAAGAAAGCTCATGATTTGCAAACATTCAAAAAGTAAATGAATTCGTCAGGCAGCCTCTCAGTTCAACGGCGGCCATTGAGGCTCCAAGGGTCATTAGTGGAAAGTGTGTCTGTGTGTGTGTGTGTGTGTGTGTGTGTGTGTGTGTGTGTGTGTGTGTGTGTGTGTGTGTGTGTGTGCTTGGGGGGGGTGGGGGTAGAAGTGAACTCAGCCTCAGGTCCTTACCTCACCCTGCACCTCACCCTTGCATTGCCTGCTCGCCTTCCTCCCGGCCATCCCTCGCCTACACAGCCTCCACGCGCCGGCTGCCTCTCTGCCCTCTTTGAGTCCTGCCAACCCCTGGGTGTCCTCGGCTGGTGGGTCTGAGTCATGCCTTCCCCTGACATGTTTGGTCCTGCATGTCAATACCAAGCCAGGGGATTTTGCCCAACTCAGAGCCTAAGACATCTTGGTGAAGACATCTGTTGTTCCTCAAAGTTCCGCCATTATCAGGGGACAGTCTCCAGCGCGGCGCCTCTCACCTCGCCGCGACCCGCCGCCAATGGCACAATTGTCCAGGCTGGGGCAGAGTTCGCCAAGTTTGTACAGCGCGAGAAAGGATTTTGCTCGCCACCCTCTGATAGCAAGGACGTGGCCCTCTCAAGAAAGCAATGACAGTCTTTCTTTGGTCACCGCGTCGAGTGGAGAGGGCTGCGTGGCCAGCTGTGCGCCCCCTCCTCGCGCCGTCCTCATGCCGAGTTACCC
Source organism: Scylla paramamosain (assembly GCF_035594125.1). Taxonomy (NCBI): domain Eukaryota; kingdom Metazoa; phylum Arthropoda; class Malacostraca; order Decapoda; family Portunidae; genus Scylla; species Scylla paramamosain. Next base: position 26,213,429 of record NC_087157.1, read on the forward strand.
TCACACTGTTAATTAAGCGTCGCCCTCACCACGCACCATTAACAGTGGGCACGAATTCGTCATCAAAAATAAACTTTCTGGGGGCCTTACATGGCGTGGTTGTTCCCTGTAAGCTCAAAAGTATGTTAAATATCATGCAATTTTCACGACACTCCATATTCGAACAGCTTAAATACCTTTTTTTGGTTCTCAAGTCATAAGTCTGGCTGGGAAAGAAACGCTTACTAACGATTACAGCTGCGTCACATGCAGTGAAGCCAATGAGTCACTACTGGCATGTGATGTGCCCAAGGCTGTCGCTTTATATGAAGTTGGACAGTCCTGCTATTGATACGTCTTGGTCACTCACCAGTCTTGTTGAGTTCTATACATTATTACTCGTACAAAGAAAGACAAATAAAAACCTTCCCGTCCAGCCTGGTGTGTGCGAGGGCGGGAAGTGCCTGGGGGAGGCGGCGCCTTGGCTACAGGTTTACTGCCTCGAGGCTCAACTTTCAATGATGGCAAGTGTAAACAAACTTTGGGGCGCGGTGCATTGTTGCCATGAATAGCTGCGGGTAAATCCTGATTAAGATGATGTCAACACCAGCGCCGCTGTGAGCAAGGTAAACAGTTTTCCTCCGTTTTGTTGAGGATCTCGAAAGGTGATTATAATGAGTATTGTTCGCGCGACATGACAGGCGGGCTGAGGCATTGTTACCGTCACCACCAATACAAAGGAGCTTGATAACTTGGCGGGAAGAAAACTTGCCGCTGTGATAACCTGGCAAGGGATGGTTAGCACCTCACTGTTTGCCCTGGCGAGGCGTCCATCCCCTCCCCGACAAACACAGCATGACGTCTCTCCTGAGCCTTGCCGAGGTGATCCTGTGACACTCCTGACGTGAAAGTGAGAGAGGGAGCAGTGTGTGGGTGTGTGTGTGTGTGTGGTAGTAGTGGTAGTAGCGTGCTTGCGAGTGTAAAAGATAAAACCAAGAGAGGGAAAGAGATAGCGAGTGGAGTAGCTTTCAGGGCTGCAGCAAGGGAAGTGCTGGGTGCTTTATTGGGGACCAGGGAGAGCCAGTGCAGGGAGCCACCTTGAGAAAGCGAGAACAGGTGTGTAGTTTCAGAAAAGAGTAAGAGAAACGTCTGGCGCAAAGGAAACACTGCTCTAGGGACGCTCCGAATGTTGCCTCATTGTTTTCTTTTATATCTATTCGCCCATGTGTGTGTGTGTGTGTGTGTGTGTGTGTGTGTGTGTGTGTGTGTTTGTGTGTGTGTGTGTGCGCGCGCTTTCTCTCTATTTTTACAGCTGCCTTTTTTGTCAGCTTTTATGTCCACAACATCCTGTCTGTCTCTGCTCGTCCCCTCCTTTACTCACTCACAGGAAAACCTTAATCATTTCTGAACGATTTAATTATCAACGTCTCCCTTCCTTGCCCCCCCTCCCGATCCCCCCTCCTCGCCGACCGTCGTCAGGTCCTCGTGTCCCGAGTCCTGCCTCTCATCTCCGCCGGACAGATTGCTGCTAAAAATAATAGACAGCTCGCACACAAGTTACCGGGGAGGATGTGAGTTATTAGTGCGGCGGAGCGCGCTCCTCCCTGATTGAAATTTAATTCTGGAGAGGCACGTTCGTTGAGCCTCGTCACAGGGGTGTGTTTAGCACCGCACGACCAGGGAGTGACGACCCTGGTACCCTTGTTCTCCCGCGCTATATAGATCCTGAGCCTTTGAATCTCCTTGTGGATATATATATATATATATATATATATATATATATATATATATATATATATATATATATATATATATATATATATATATATATATATATATATATATATATATATGTATGTAATTCTGGGAATCTTCAGTTTGAAGAGATGCCAAACCTTTGAACCTCAACATCTAAATAAGAATGGATTTGAGTACGTGTGACAAGGACCTTCTTGCAATGTGTGTGTGTGTGTGTTTGTGTGTGTGTGTGTGTGTGTGTGTGTGTGTGTGTGACAGACTGCAGGGCAATGCCACGGCTGTGAGGCAGATGTAGGCGGAAGTGAACCCTTTTGGTGTATGCTGGAAGCACTTGAAATGCCACCAAGCTGAACCACAACCCGAAGCCAAAACCAAGTAATTAGTCAATCGGTGTAGTGAAGTTACAGCGAACCAACAACCGCCAGCAAAACACGAGTCTGTGCGGAAATGATACTCGGCTTCCCAAGACCGCAAAGTGTGAGAATGATTGATTGAATGAATGAATGAATGATTGACTGATTGATTGATTGATTGATTGATTGATTGATTGAATTGATTGATTGGTTGGTGTTTTTGCGTCACATTAACGAGGTAACATGGCATCGAGTGTTAAGATATAGAAAAGCGAATTCTCATATTTGTAGCTTTAAAAACATATCCAGACTCGCTTGTTCATTACACACACACACACACACACACACACACACACACACACACAAGCATTACACCTGCAGTCAATCGCTCGTCTCCTTGATTCACCTGTACCTAATTAGTGACTCAGGTGAGGATCGGCGGCACCAGCACAGCGGCCTCTCCTTTGTGTCGGCGCTCGCCACACAGACCTCTCCCTAGCACACGTGGCGGTACAACTCATTCTTGTCGTAATGAAGTGAGTGACACGTCAGCAGGGGAACCTTTTTATTTTAAAGTGTATGTGTATGTGTGGTGCCTTATCTGCGCTTCGTGTCGGATTGCCGGACTGGTATACAGATAGATCGATAGATGTAAGAAAGCTCTGGCCAGGGGCAACAAAAACTGGCACTAAAAAGTTAATAAATGTAAATAAACACGAAAGTGAAGGCAGCGTCTTTATACCTGATTATATAAAGTACCTAGGAATCATTGTGCTGCTATTAGAGTTACCATTAAAAAGGTAAGGTTTATACAATGAATCACAAATATAGTTGACTATAAGTGCATGAGACATATTGCATGCTACACAAGAGCATTTGGATAAGAGACGGCGAAAAAATAGCGATAGTTCCAGCTTGAGTCACAGATAAAGTTGGGTGGCGCACGAGACACGCATGGGCAGCACGGATCTTGAGGCAGCCAGCAGCGAGCCGGCAATGTCGCGCGGCTGCTGAATCACCAAACCAACCGAATAATGCATCAGCGGGCCACAAAATTTACATAGACGAGAGAATTTGGTTCGTGAGGCTCCTCCTGGTTTTGCGAATTCCAGACCTTATGATGAACTGAAACAAGAACAAAGACTTTAGTACGTTTGCATACAGTGCCTTTGTGACAAAGGAAGTTATCATATTGAAGGCAATACATAACGATACCAGGAGAAATTGAGAAGTAACACAGATTAGTGGTTTGCCTGCAAAAGTAAAAATGAAAAGAAAAATTAGAGAAGAAGTAAAAGAACTAAGATAAGCCAATATGTCTTCGGCACAATTCAGTGATTGCATTATGCAGGATTTTCTAGTTCGATTCCCCTCAGGCGCCTCATAGTGTTGGTGTGGAGCTTCTGGCTGGTGTGAGGGGCCGGGGAGGCGGGGCTGTGTGCCGAGGAGTGCTGTGTGGGGCTGGAAGAGCGCGGGGCAGTGCTGTTTGGGGCAAGGCTGTACGGGGGAGTGAATTGTGCAGGGGACCTTTACATCGGCTTGAATCGGGTACCTTTGGGTGGATAGAGGAAGCCTTCATTGGCAGGGCCGTGCGCTCCCTCCCCACCCCCGCCAGTCCGCTCCTTTCCCCGGGCCGCGTACCACCTCATTCCGTGCCCCGCAGCGGGAGCACTAAAGGTAATGAGACCTTTAATATCAGTTAATTTCCAGTGCCCTGCGGCCCCAGCGAGGGGAGGCGCGCCCCGGCCATCAGGGGACAGCGGGGCAGAGTTAGTATAAATGGGGCTCGTTAACCTAACAGCTCTGAGTCTGGCCGAAGTATCGAGCGGCGATGAACAAATAGTTAAGCGGACGCAGCTGCCACTCAAGTCCACCTCCCCTCACTGATCTGCACCACGTTCATAACCATTAGCATACAGCTGCCTCCAACACTCACTGATACTTTTCCCTGTAAGCAACTCAGAGGGAACCTTAGAGACACACGACGAGAATGATAATGCTCGTAAAATTATGGGGGTTACAGATAGTGTCATTTGAGAGTTCTCATTCGGTGTGTTTGTCCAGCATAACGAGGCGGAACGAGGTGGCTGCCTCACAATAATGGAGGCTGCCGGGGAGAGGAGGGGAGGAGGAGGACAAGCTACCGGGGAGGGGAGGTGGAGGGAAGCTTGCTGGAGAGGGAGAGGACGTGGGGAGGCTCTCGGTTTGTCGGACTTGGCCCATAATTTACGGCTTCTATTTCGAACTGGTAGAAAAGCCCTCCGGGAAAGTTGTTTTTAATAGGATTGTTACCTTGGCGATGCTGCGCCAGAGGGATTCCTGTGTAGCAGTGTACCAATGTCAAGCAGAGTGTAGCTGTGTAGCAGTGTATCGGCGGAGTAGTATATAGCAGTGTTTCCGTGTTTAGCAGTATAGCAGTGTAGCGTATGTAGCAGTGTACCAGTGTGTTAGAGGGAAGCAGGGACCATAGAGATTGCTACATTGGAGAGACCTCACTGCTTATTATATGTGCACAAGTATATATTCATGTGTTTAGAGAGACGCGGGAAGGCAGTCTGTAATACAAGTTAGTGAAACATTAGTATCGCTCACAATAGAGTTCAAAATGAGGCCACGTGTGCGTCGCGATGTGTGAGGCTGGTCGTGGCCACGCGCTGCAGACTCCGCGCGTGTACTGAGCGGTCCCGTCACCCCGAGTGTCTCCCCGTGGTGCCTTCGCTGTCACCAATTAACTTGAAACCTCCGTATCAACTGTGTGATTATTGTGAAGTATTGAACACACACACACACACACACACACACACACACACACACACACACACACACACACACACACACACACACACACACACACACACACACACACACACACACACACACACACAGATAAATAAGCTGTTCGTGGAAGGAAGAAAGAAAAAAAAAACAAGTCATATGAGCCAAGACGTGTATTAGCTCCCATCAAATTACTACGTATACAAACCCTCATTTTCGTTTCCCCTCTGACTCGACACAAATTACACCAAATATAAGCTTTCCACCTCCGGCGGACCACCTCGTCAGCGTGTGGTGGAGCCAAAGATATGATTTATGCGCCTGATTGCATTGATCCGCACCGGGCTGATCCCGGGGCGCCTCTCCTGATCCAAATGACTCGTCCCTCTCCACGGTACAAGCTGCGGTAGGTCAGGTCAGGCAGGTTGGGGAAGGTCAGGTCAGATAAAAGCGTGCCCCAGAGGGTGGTCAGGTCAGCCCCAGTAATATGTGAGCACGGAAATGAGAGTCTTGTGGCGTGTTGTGGAATTATCCTGTGCAGCCCTTCATTGCGCGGCTCCCTCAGGTGTGCGCCGCTTCAATTACTGGCCAGGTGAAACGTGTCCTGGTGATGGTGGTGGTGGTGATGCTTCCTGTATATGTGTGTGTGTGTGTGTGTGTGTGTGTGTGTGTGTGTGTGTGTGTGTGTGTGTGTGTGTGTGTGTGTGTGTGTGTGTGTGTGTGTGTAATCATAGTGAGCAGCATCCAGTCTTGAGTTAAAGAAGCCTGGAGTGAGAACAAAGCACGGCATTCACACACAGCACGTCCGAGAAACAGAGTGGAGAGGAGGAGGAAGAGGAGGAGGAGGAGGAGTAAGGAGGAGGAAGGAAGGGGAGTCTGCGTCTGTCTGTCTGTCTGTCTGTCTGTTTGTATTCATATGTTATTACGAGGCCTACATTTCCACAGGTAGCTAAGAAAACTCTCTCTCTCTCTCTCTCTCTCTCTCTCTCTCTCTCTCTCTCTCTCTCTCTCTCTCTCTCTCTCTCTCTCTCTCTCTCTCTCTCTCTCTCTCTCTCTCTCCTTTTCTCCCCTTCTTTCCATTCCGTTTCTCCAAGACACACAAACAAACACACGCACCTGCCTGTTCTCTCTACTCCTATTTTCTTTTTTTCCCTTTCCTCCAGACACTTCTCTCCCTCCTAGCTTCCCATTCCTCCATTTCTGCCTTCTCTCCTTCTTTTCCTTCCAAGCACTCTTTCGTCCTTTCTCCCTTCCAGCTCCTCGTTTCCTCCCTTTTCCACCCTCCCAAGCACATTCTCTCTCTCTCTCTCTCCCTCTCTCTCGCGCACCCTCCAGCCCTCTTCTCCTTCCCGCGCTGACCTGCAAACCCTCGCCAGCTGGAACACAAGGCTCCGTCCAGCTGCCAAATGCACTTTCTAGGAGCCTTGCTTAGTGAGGCCACTGAACCTCGACCTCGCCTACACCTACTCCTCCTCTTCCTCCTCTTCGTCCTCCTCCTTCTCCTGGTATTATATATGGTCCAATCTCAAACGTAATTCAGATAAATATATTACCACCGTGGCGTGAGTGAGTGAGTGAGTGAGACTGCATCTTTTATCTCAACCTTTCTTCATCTGGCAAGAAAATAATACCAGAGGGAGTTGAGACTTGGCATGTTGTGGTGAGAGGGACTTAAAGTTGAGCTGGCTGGCCGGCTCGAGGTGTGTGGAAGGGAAGGGGAGGTGGGGGAGGAGTTACTACAAGGGAGAGGGGATTGGGGAGTGGAGGAGGGGGAATGTGAGCTGAAAGAGAAAGAGGAGGAGGAGGAGGAGGTAGTAGTGGGAATAGTGGCAGTGGGAGGGGAGGAGCAAGAGATGGAGGAATGGTTGGGGTTGGGGTGGGGGGAGTGAGAGGGAGGAAACAATGGGTTAATGCAAGTTCTTGTCACCATCACAGGAGCAACCTCTTCACCAGCCCTGCACCACTCGCCTCGCTAACACGGCTGGCAGGGCGGCGTGGCAGGATGCAGGGTGGTGGGAGGGTGGAGATGCTGCCTTGGAGGGTGTGTAGGCTGTGTGGGATGGGTGAGTTGGGTGTGAAGAGTAGGTATGTAACGTGGATGACATGCTCCGGGCGGGGGCTTGCCTTGGGTGTATGAGTGAGGTGTGAGAAGTGGGTATGTGTTAAGAGATGTGACTAGGTGGGATGTGGATGGAGATAAGTGCCTGGTGGATGACTGGACAATGTATGGTGAATAAGTAGGCTGTGTCCGGTGGATGAATGGATAGTCTGCAGTGGATGAGTGGAGTATGTGAGGTGAATGAATGGGATGGGTAGTGAGTA
>NC_087157.1:26225615-26235615 GCF_035594125.1 Scylla paramamosain
TTTTTCTCTCTTCTGTGTCTAGGTAATTTCTTGTTTTCCTTTTTCTTACCTCTCTCTCTCTCTCTCTCTCTCTCTCTCTCTCTCTCTCTCTCTCTCTCTCTCTCTCTCTCTCTCTCTCTCTCTCTCTCTCTCTCTCTCTCTCTCTCTCTCTCTCTCTCTCTCTCTCTCTCTCTCTCTCTATATATATATATATATATATATATATATATATATATATATATAGATAGATAGATAGATAGATAGATAGATAGATAGATATATATATATATATATATATATATATATATATATATATATATATATATATATATATATATATATATATATATATCCTCTCTTCTTTCCTTTACCTCTCCTCTTACTTCATATCTTTTTACTCTTTCCTTTATTTTCTATCACTTTTTTTCTATCATTTCTCCTTTTTTTTTTTTCCTCCTTCGTTTCATCCACATGTGTTTCCTCTTCAATTGTTTGTATTTCAGTGTGTGCTGTTAAAATTTTCCCTTTTCCGTGTTATTATATGGTCTGCGTTTCTTACTCCTGGATGTGGAAAAACAGAGGTGTTGTTGGTGTAATAGAAAAGGATAAGTTTTAGGTTTCTGTCTTAAGTTTCCATATTCCCTGGCTTAGTTCGTGCATTGTTTGATGATTTTTTTTTCTTGTCACGGGTGAAATGTGGCCTCTTCAGATAGTTTGTTTGTACATGTGTGTGTGTGTGTGTGTGTGTGTGTGTGTGTGTGTGTGTGTGTGTGTGTGTGTGTGTGTGTGTGTGTGTGGTGATTGTATTTACTCATCTGCTTATTTATCATATTTGCTTATTTGTTCTATTTGTTCTTTTGTTTGTTTTCTTTCGTTCGTTCTTTCGTTCTTCGACGTCTTCTGCTTCATTTCCTTCACCTTCTTGCTTTTGTTTTCTTTTCCTTTATCTTTTCATTTCCTCCAAGCTGCGCATCTGAGCTTTCCACTTGATTCTTTCTTTTCTGAGATGCTTCCCTAGAGAGAAAAATACTCTCTCTCTCTCTCTCTCTCTCTCTCTCTCTCTCTCTCTCTCTCTCTCTCTCTCTCTCTCTCTCTCTCTCTCTCTCTCTCTCTCTCTCTCTCTCTGCTGGCCTCGCTCCATGCTCGTAAAGCCGGAGAACTTCCTTCCCTCCCCCACTCTATGATCAATGAAAAATCGTCACAAACTGCAAAAGAGTCTGTGGCCCAAAGACAGAGACCGGAAACAGGTCTCGTATCTCGCATGGCAACGTCACAGATTACTACAGGGAGAGAGAGAGAGAGAGAGAGAGAGTGTGTGTGTGTGTGTGTGTGTGTGTAGGTACTGCTAATTTTACTTTGGTTATGATTTTTTTTATCTGTGTATTATTCTTAATGTCCGTAATTTTCTGTAACGCGTAAAAATATAACTGTACTGTCTTACTTTTCCATGTGTGTGTGTGTGTGTGTGTGTGTGTGTGTGTGTGTGTGTGTGTGTGTGTGTGTGTGACGTATTAAAAACGCATTAAAAACCACCACAAACATTCAAACACTCATTGGAAACATCTAACTCAACAGACCACACTTCCCTTCACCTCACTGCACACTGCACCACTGCCTTCACTGTCCCCTCACTCACCACACACTGCACTGACCACAAGCCTCGCTGTACACACGATTAGAAGTCAAGTAACCTTTTGCCTTCACTTCCTTAGCGTTCTCCTTCAATTCTAAATCCTTCGATCTGTTTAGAATCCACCAGTTGTCAGAATGAGACTCAGAGTACTCGAGAGAAAACCTAGTGGAAGTGAGGGCAAAGTATTACTCGACCTCTGACCGCCACTGTACGTACCTTCGCGGACCCAGGCAGTAAAGAAAACAGTGGGATGAGTTCAGCACCTCCCCGCCCAGTGACTTAGGAGAGGGAGGCCTTCACCACGCCCCCTTGTGCCTTCAAGAGGGAGTCAAAGAGAGAGAGAGAGAGAGCGAGAGAGAGAGAGAGAGAGAGAGAGAGAGAGAGAGAGAGAGAGAGAGAGAGAGAGAGAGAGAGAGAGGAGAGTGGGGGAAAGCTATGATCCCTCGTGATAGTAATGTAGGGTTGTGATTCCCGCCTCCACCAACCCCCGCGCCGCCATCTCAAGGTTCAGAATAGTAGGTAGGTCAGAATTATAATGATTTCAAGCGAGGCATTAAAGGCAACTGTGTGTGTGTGTGTGTGTGTGTGTGTGTGTGTGTGTGTGTGTGTGTGTGTGTGTGTGTGTGTGTGTGTGTGTGTGTGTGTGCGTGTATGTGTGTGTGTGATAATTTCATGGCAATGTTTACTAATTAAGGCATATATTAGATTTCCTCGTACACTCGCATCGTCCCTCAGTGTGTTTACATGCAAGTTTGTTTGCTTTTTCTGCTCCACCTCATCATTAAATTTGTTGTTTTTTCGCTCTGCCTTTTTAGTTGTTGTCTCTGCTCCTGCTGTTGTCGCTTCTTCTTTCCTTCAGCTGTTTTTCTTCGCATTGTCGTCGTCGTCGGTGCAGCATCTCGTCTCCAAGCTGCCAAGGACAAACTGTTTACAAAATGGAAATTAAGAGTAAAGTTTGCCGCGGGTGTTTTGCTGTGCTGGCGTGTCACTGCAGCGTGATGCACGGCCTCTTCCCTCTCCACCTCCCCACCTCCCACTCCTGCACCCACTCCTTCCTTACCCATGACACCCCGTCCTTCTCCTCAGCTCATGCCACGCCCCACTCACCCCAACCCACACCATCTCCTTCCCTTCCTTCCTCACTACTCCTCGTCCTTCTCCCCCGCCCCTCTCCCCTTTCCCAAGTTTCTCTACTTTCACCCTTCCCCTCCAGACCTGCCCCCCTACTGCTCTCCCTCCGCCCCCCGCCGCGAGAACAATGAGGCCAGACAGGGTTCGTGTTCCCAGCGTGCACGGGCGACGCTGAGCGTGTCGTGGTGTTTTCGTGCTGGCGCAGAAGGCAGCAATGAATAAGCTTGACAAAATAAAGAAGCGGACAGAAGCAGACAGCACCAGTGAACTCGTCGGTCGAAAGAGCGGTTGGGTTATTTTACTTTAATACCGGAACGTCCACTGCCACAGACGTCAGGAAGAGAAGGAAAGAAAGGTATAAATTCTGCGGAAGACGAAGTAAGGAAGGATGCAGCACTCTTGATATTAAGTTGGTTTATAACACTTACACATCACATTTACTGTCTCAGACGTGAAAATATAAGAAAAGAATAAATTCTGAAGACAGAAGACACAACACAGATGTATACAACACAACTAAACCGTTTTAAGTTGAAACAGTAGTTGATTTCTTACACCTCATTACCTCGATATTTACTGCTAGAAATGTGAGAAGACAAAGAAGGTATAAATCTTTCTGGGTACAAAAACCCAGATGGGCAGATGAACCTAAGTCGAAGTAGTAGTTAATTTGTTAAATTCTGTACCACAATACTTTAGTGCCACAACATTTACTTGTAGAAATGTAGGAAGAACACAAGGGGAAAATTCATTGAATCACACTATTGACCCGTTATAAGTCGAAGCGCCAGTTTGTTTGCACACGTCAGTACTACAACATTTACCCCCAGACATCTGAGGAAAGGACAGGGAAGGTCTGCTTTTAGCCTAGACGGACAGAACGAGAAGCAGCCGGGCACTGTCTCAGCCTTCCCTCTGCTGCAGTCCTCGGTAATCACGTTAGTGTCTACATTTGCCACGCCTCCGTCATTCGCTACGCAAGGATTACTACCCCTTCCCCCACCTTTCCCACTGCAGGCTAGGTGTGCTGCATCACTCTCACCTGGCGCCAGTCCTCATCATATTTATCTCAGCCTAACTTTAATCTCGAGGCGCCAAGACCTATTTCATTAGCCTCCGTGTCATCCAAAAATAGACCTGGTGAGCAAGAACATTTTTTATCCCGGTGTGTTTATCTCAGTTTAATCCTCGTCTTAATACCGATACTTTTTATTTATTTATTTTTTCCTGTGTGGTATTTGTCTGTATAATTCTCGTCTTGATAATACCGACTTTTTTCACTCTCTGGTGTTTATCTCAGTCTAATTCTCCTCTTAATAATATCAATACCTCTTTATTTTATTTCTTTTCTTTTCTCTCTCTTTCTGCGGTGCCTGTGTTTGTCTGTTGGCTTATGCTACCTATATTCCTATCAGACTTGGGCTCGTAATCTTCAGCGCTGTGTCATCTCATCAAGACAGTTTTCAAAGCTCACGAAGATAAGTTGTGTTATCATGGGTGTTTTTGTTACTGACGGTGCATATTCACTATAGAAACATCCTTGAAAATCCCTGATGAATGTAAGAGATAGGACCCCGCAATATTTAGAAATGTCGTGTTTAGTCGTGTCAGAGTCGGATAACCATTACACCTCTCCAACCAAACCACCCCCGCCTCTGTACAGCAACACACCCTCATGAATGTAAGAGATACCACCCCGAAATTTTAAAGAATGTGGTGTCTAAGTCCTGTCATTGTAAGCCGGTTAACCATTACACATCCCTAGCCAAACCACCCCGCCTCTGTACAGCAACACTCAGCCTGATGAATACACGACATATGACTACGAAATGTTTAGGAATGTGGCGTCTAGTCCTGTCAGTCTAAGTAGGATAATCATTACACCTTCCCAGCCAAACCATCCTGCCCCTGTACAGCAACACTCACAGACACGCCAAGCCAACCGCAGTTATAAAAAAGCTAAGCCAGATGAGGTAAAGTAAGCACACGTGTTTTCACTTCCATCAGACCATCTTACCTTACCTTACCTTATTATTTTTACGGAATAAGCTTAGACTTGATGTAATTCCTCGTAAGCCTAAGTCTCGTAAGTCGAAAAAGAGTCTCAGAAATACGTACGGCCGTGGAACTTGACTCCCACGAGGCGACCTAAGACGATCCACTCCGGGTTCTGGTTCTGTTTTCGCCTCGTCACTTGCTTCCCGACTCTGGGCCTCGCGGGAAGAGTGGCGGCAGCAGCACGGCCCTCTAGGATCAAAATGGTTCCGTAATCACAAATCCTCCCGAGGTGAGAAAGGGAATAAGAAACCCAGGAGGAGAAGGAGGAGGTAAACCTGTGGAGGGAAGGGAAAGGGACGATGATCAAGTTTATTCAGACGTAAATACAATCTGGCAGTGTAGCGGGAAGGAGAGAGAGAGAGAGAGAGAGAGAGAGAGAGAGAGAGAGAGAGAGAGAGAGAGAGAGAGAGAGAGAGAGAGAGAGAGAGAGGTGATTATTTGCTGAGGAAGGAAGTTTTGGACCTGGAGAAATGAGGCACGCGAAACAGATTGCTCGAAGAATGAAAAGTGGAAATGAGAATCGCCTCAAATTTCATCTAAGTCCTTCTTTACCACGCGATTTATAAATTGTAAAAGAAAAATCCCCAGGAAAAAGGAAAAGAAGATTATTTTATGGTGGAGGGAAAAAGCCAGTACGGGGCCCGGGACTCTCCTGACGCCCCGCCAAGGACTCCCAGGCTTCCGTGTGTCAGGCGGAAGCTTCCATCCATCGCCTTTACGGGGAAATTCAGCCGCGAATCGTGCTTCATGAGGCTCAAATGGATTTCATAAAGGCCCTGACAAATTTGGGGTAGGGCACCAAAATGAGGTCGATTAGTTTTGTTAAGAAATTGAAGCAATATGGGATTCAGGAGAGATATATGTCTGAGAGTGGGTTGGTCTTTCTCCAGGTGGATATAAATAGACTGTGAGAGATGAGAGAACTCGGGAGGTAATTTCTCCCAGACAGCTGGGAATAAATAAGCTCCGTGGGTGACGGAGAGAGAGAGAGAGAGAGAGAGAGAGAGAGAGAGAGAGAGAGAGAGAGAGAGAGAGAGAGAGAGAGAGAGAGAGAGAGAGAGAGAGAGAGAGAGAATGTTCTGTAGATGTTTTGGGGTTATAATCGCGGTGCAAGTGGACACATAGGAAGAACAAAAAGCAGCTGATCTCGTCATACGAGGCTGTTTGTAATACGTAATGACATGGTGATTAATCCCGCGGCCCCCTTGTGTGGGTCCTACTGCAGAGGCTGCTACGCCACACTCTCCTGCACAGCTTTGCCTGAGTACTGCACACCCAGATACCGATGAAGCAAGCCCCAGCCGCGCCACACGACACTCCTGAGACTGACGTAAAATGTTATTGCGTTGCGGCAACCTGCGGCAAGGAAGAAAAGTGGGACGTGGAAGCTTCACGGAAAAGAAAGAAGCCTCCGCCGCAAAATGGTGATGGATGATCTGTCAGGTGGAGGCTGCGAGGCACTTGTTTCCTGGTGACTCAGTGAGTCGTCACCTGTGTTGCTTGTGTTGCCTGCGCTGCTCCTCCCCCAGGCGGCGCGGGAGGCGGCAAGGCTCCGTGCAGGAGTGAGGGCGCGCAGCCCCGCGGGGTATTATTCCAGGCCGATTGTTGCATCAGAGCAGATTAGCGACTGCCGGCCATGTACACTTTTATTAAATAACAGTTATGATGAATTTTTTGCAATTGGGCTCAGAAAAAAATGCAATTTAGTAATATTGCTCTGATACCGGATGGACATTAAAAATTTGCCAGTCAATTGATTGTTTATGTTCGTTTAGTTCACTGTTTTATTGAGAGACACCAACTACAATATTACACACACACACACACACACACACACACACACATATGTGTGTGTGTGTGTGTGTGTGTGTGTGTTCATGTGTGTCTTTCTGGCCACACGCGCCCGCGCCTTGGAAGGGCCGGAGGGCAGGTGTGTGCGTGTTACGGCGGGAAGGGAACATAAATAATACAGAATAAAGAAGTGGGGAGGGAGTGCACTTACCTGTGAATAATCGGTGCGTTTTTCTAATGGGCAGCGCAGTGAAGGAAGGCTTCTTGAGGGCTGGTGGCAGTTTTATGGCTGTTTTAATGTATGTGAGGAGTTGTCGGTGGCTAGGGAGCAAAAGTTAACCTTTTGTGGTGTTTTGAACCAATCGTTGTGCCTTTAAGAAAGAGACTGAGAGAGGGAGTTGCTACCTACTGGAATTAGTTATAAATAGAACAAGAAGAGAGATTGCCGGGGTGGGACTGGGAGAGGGATGCGGGGTGGCGGTGGAGGCGGTGGAGGAGGAAGAGTGGAGGCAGGTGGGTGAGTTAGGATGGTGTGTTGGGGTTAAAGAGGAACAGCTGGCGTAGTGAACACTGGCAAGGAAAGTTGGTCCGTGGAGGCAGAGTAGCGGAGGAGGAGGCAAGGGTTACTGGTGTTAGTGGTGTTGGTGGTGTTAGTGCCACGCCTCGTCTGTCTCCTCTCACTCCTGGCGGCACCACACGAGATGGACTCACGGCTTTGCATGGAAGTGTCTCACAGCGCCACATGACCCGCTGCTGTGGTGACCTGTATCAATCGAGCAAGCAGTCTTTCCCATATAGCTACCCAAGAGAGAGAGAGAGAGAGAGAGAGAGAGAGAGAGAGAGAGAGAGAGAGAGAGAGAGAGAGAGAGAGAGAGAGAGAGAGAGAGAGAATCATACCTTCCTCATACACGCTCTCAGCCTTAAGACAGTATAGTTCCTTATGTATTTCTAGTCTGCATAACCTGATATCTGGCTGCAAAAAAGAAGACATTAAAAGAAGATGTGTGTATTAATCTTGAAAAACCTCACTTGCATCATCACTGCCACCACATCATGCATCACCATTATGCTCGCTGACCGTTTAGAGGAGACCCAGATGAGGACTGGCCCTCGTAACGATATGAACAAAAACTCACGGCCGGAGTGGATATATTGTTAAGAAGACTAGCTATTTATCTACATGCCATGCTGATTTGTTGATTATAGAAATAATAAAAAGGCAGTGAAAGGAAATATACATGTGACACTAACTAAACCAACTTTTCTTCTTTTTTTTTTCATTCATTTTATCTGGTCATCATTTCTGGGAGCGATATATTTAATGACCAAACATTTTTTCATACTTGTATTTTTTTTTCTTTGGCGTGCTCTTTAGTGGCCTCCTTAACACACAAAAAGAACAAAAGATAAAGCTAAATTCCATTCACTTATGTCAAAACACAGGTCTTCTAAGCAAACTATTAAACAGAATATTTTGTGGGTGGTAGTGCTGGCTGTGGCAGTGGCGATGGTGGTGGTGGTGGTGGTGGTGGTGGTGGTGGTGGTGGTGGTGATGTTGGACAGCGCGCGGCGGCTACACTGTGGAGCATTGAGGGGGTAATATTCAGATAGTTTGGAGGGAAATCGTGCAGAGTTCATCGGCGTTTGGCGGCTGTGGGAGCAGAGAAAGTTCGACTCAAATGTAGGTCTGTGGGAACTTTGAGCCGCGTGTGGGTGAGTGGAGCCACGGATGTGGGTGTTATGGCGCCCTGCCGCTCACGCCACCCAGCACCACACCACACTCCGCCTCACTGTTTAAACCATACACTGCTCACGGTGAGAATTAAAAAAAAATATATATATATATATATATTTTTTTTTTTAAGACAAAAAAATTTAAACTAGTTATGAATGCAATAGACTCACCATTCGTAGCACCAGATTGACAGAGACGCGTATGCTGCATTGTTAGTTACTGTGGGTAGATATTTGAAGTAAGAAAGGTTGAAACATTGTGACAAATTGAGAGAAGGGAGATTAAGAAAAACACATGAATTATGAGGCAAGTTTATTCCCGATTAGTTTCCCAAAAAGAAGCGATAAATGAAACTATTGAGTAAACTCCCGTTAACAATCCTTATGTTTCTCTTCACCTTCTCTCCCATACTTAGAGACGTTCACTCTTGGTCCGTAGCTCCTTCTGTTTTTATTTCCACTGTGCTTAGTGTTTTCCTCAATTTTAGCTCCTCTGATCTCTTTTGAATCTGTCAGCTGTCAGGTTTTGTAAGGGGACTGTCAGATCAGAGGACGTAGGATTGAGGGAACACGCTAAACAGTGAAGAGTGTGGCGAGTCATGACAGCTTACTTGACTTGTGACTGTGACTGTACAAGTGTTTCGGTGTGAGTGGCAGTCTAACTCAGGTGTCCTGTTGTGTGGGAGGGAAAGTTTTTATGTATTTAATGAAACTGAAAGGCAGATCATCAGATTAGATGAGCATCGTTGTAATGGAATGCCAAGGAAGGTTTCCGCTTGTTTCACACTGACTGTCAAGGGGTGTGTTAATGATAACCTTCAAAATATAAGTATTCTGAAGGTAGCTTGCAAGAAAGCGAGAGAGTTACATCTGCGTTAGAGAATGTTTTAGGTATCTGAGGCCACCTTTGTCTGAAGGAAGTGGAATGAAAGCACACTTCCTCTAACATGAGTGGTGAGATGAAGACAGGCAGCACGAGGCAGCGCCCAAACCTCCCACGCGGAAAAGTAATTTGTGAGAGCTCTGCGATTCTGTGAAAGCCTGAGTATTCTAAGCGTTAAGGTTGCGGGATGTTAAAGAAAATAGAATACATAAAAAACATAGTAAAACGTTTTTTTTTTTTTTTTTTTTTTTTTTTTTTTTCGGTGGCGTTGGTCTGAAGGTGAAACTGCTGCAAGAAAAGCATCATGTACGTGGTGCCACAGAGAGCAGCGAAGAGTGAGGCGGCGCCTAAAAACTGTCTAGCACCAGTAACTCAGGAGTGTATCAAAGGAAGGTGACTGCTACTGTAAGGCAGGAGGCATAACAAGGCTGCGTATAATGCACAGAACACACACACACACACACACACACACACACACACACACACACACACACACACACACACACACACACACACACACACACACACACACACACACACACACACACACACACACACACACACACACACACACTAACAAGGTCACGCTGAAAGGAGGACGCCCAGCCATTGCAGCAGTCCGTAGCTATTCTCCTCCCAAGAAAACATGACCCGCAGAAACTTGGCTGTGGCGGCGTGCGGCCATTGGCGTGGTGGTGGTCCTGACGTATCCCTTTCTACCTGCACCTCTAATTGAGCCAATAAGTCAGCCAGGTTAAGCGCGTCTCATACCGCGCACACACGGCATTCCT
>NC_087157.1:26248115-26250615 GCF_035594125.1 Scylla paramamosain
TCCAGTACTTCTTCTCCAGTTTTCCTTTCCCCACTCCTCCACTTTTTGTCTGTTGTCCTCCTCCCTTTTGCCATATGCCTCCTCCCTCCCCCCCACTTGAAAACACCCTTCCCTAAAAGAATACCTCTCTCGTAAAGACCAAAGATAAATTGATAAGATACTCACACAGGCAAGTATTGATAATTTTGTTGTAATTGTTTTTTTTTTTAATTACCACTCTATTGATTTATTTGTATGTGTATGTGTGTATGTGTATGCTTAATGCTTGCAAGAGTGTAATTATGTATGCATAATTTTATGTATATGTACGTTTGTGGTTGTGTGTGTGTGTGTGTGTGTGTGTGTGTGTGTGTGTGTTTGGGTGGGTGAGTGGGGTTTTCTTACTGTTTATGATGTGCATGTTTGAAAATAATACATATAACCTTATATTTCTCTGATAAATGATTGTGCAATGTGGAATTTGTCGTGTGTGTGTGTGTGTGTGTGTGTGTGTGTGTGTGTGTGTGTGTGTGTGTGTGTGTGTGTGTGTGCGTGCGTGCGTGCGTGCGCGCGTGTGCGTGTGCGCGCGCGCGCGTGTATTCCCCTGCTAGGTTTCCATGGACGTAGTGGTGTCAGGGGAAGATGTGAGGCTGCGCTAGTGAGGCGGTGCAATGATTGTCTTTTCTTGGTGTTGCTGGTGTTGCTACTGCTGTGTTGTTGTCACTTGTGTTGCTTTCTGCTGCTGGGACGAAGTTAAGGTTAGAGAGAGAAAAGAGAAACATGTACCAAGAAAGCAAATAGTAAATTTAGTTTCTATCTTTTATTAATTCATTCTTCTGTAGGTCCTTAACCTACATGACCAACACTGAGAGAGAGAGAGAGAGAGAGACGGAGCGAGCAATGTTGGTCTGTCAGTGATCCTTAGCCAGACTTTTTTTTTCATTTTTAGGTTTTTTTTTGCTTCCATACTTCCCTCTTCCCTTCGCTTCCCTTCCCTTCCCTTCCCTTCCCTCCTGACACTTTCATCCCTTCACTCCTTAATTACTCCCATTCCACCTGTCACTTCTGTTCTTCCTTCTCTTCGTGTGATTTGTCTTCGTTTTGTTTTCATTTTCCGTTTTTTTTTCTTTTCCTCTGTTTTTTTCTTTTTTTTTCTTTTTTGCTTCGTTTTATTTTCGTTTTACCATGTTTCTGTTTTTGTCTTCCTGTCTTTTCTGTTTCTTTTATGTTTTCTTTTTGTTTTTGTCTTTTCTTTGCCTTTTACGTTTTGCCTTATGACATTTTTTTTCTCTCACCTTTTCTTTCCTGTTTCCTGTTTCTGTTTTCTGTTTTTCTTTTTTTTTCTTTTCTTTTCTCACTCCACTTTATAAACGGTCACGGCGCGAGAACCCTTCACGTAATAAGATGAAACTGTTAGGATATTTTTCGTACACGTGTAAAGTCTTCCCCGGATTTTTATGTCACGTTTTAAAGCTGATAGTTGTTATCCTCGAAATCTGTTTACTCTCTCTCTCTCTCTCTCTCTCTCTCTCTCTCTCTCTCTCTCTCTCTCTCTCTCTCTCTCTCTCTCTCTCTCTCTCTCTCTCTCTCTCTCTCTCTCTCTCTCTCGAAACTAAAGTAAAAGATACACCCATATCATCACTATAAAATATCTCATCTCATTCTAAGGACGTCTCTTAAATATCATAAATCAAAGCTGATAAGTACGAGTACTTAAACGTAAAATGCCATTCATAACAAACTTTCTTCCTTTCCTTTAGAGAAATAATAAGTTAGGGAAACCAATAGGAGATTCAGTCAGTGCATTTGTTTCTAGTACATTCCAGCCAGTTGATGAGTTTGTGTCATTTACTGTAAACTGCGATTTAATAGACTACCTTCTTTCATCTAAACTAAATATATACCTGGCCAACTAACTAAATGAATGAATAAATAAACAAGCAGATTAATTAATAGATAAATGGGTAAATAGCAATTAAATAAACAAACAGATAAATACACACACAAATAAAAGCGAATGTTAGGGAAAGCGACATTAAAGTCAGACGTGGAAGTTATGTCAAGAACCTTCTCCATTCTTAAAACCAACTGATACTTTATATAATCCACCATAAACTGCGACTTTAACCAACCATCCTTTTCTGTTCCTCTTCAATAAAAGAAAAAAAAAAACGCAGAGGAGACAAAACTCAATCCAATTCACACGCTAATTAATCTCTAGTGGCATCCTGATTCTTAAAAAGCCCAACTGACACGTTCACATTATCAACCATAACGTGACATTTTCAACCAACCGCCTTCCTATCTTCCTCCCTTCCTTCCTTCCTTGCTTCCTTCCCCTTAGTAACAAGCCATCTTCCTTCCTTCATTTCCTTCCTTCCTTCCTTATTTCGTTCGTTTCTTCCTTCCTTTTTCCATCCATCCTTCCTTCCTTCCTTCCTTCCTTCCTTCCTTAAGTAACAAACCACCTCCCTTTCTTCCTTCCACTTAGCAAGTTAAAAAAAAAAAGAAAGTCAAGGAA
>NC_087157.1:26253115-26278115 GCF_035594125.1 Scylla paramamosain
CTCCTTCACTTACTCCATCACCTTATTCCTTGCCTTTCTTCTTTATCTCCTTCCTTCATTTATTCCGTTATACACTCGCATTCTATATCTTCCTTTTCACGTATTCTATCACCTCTACATCTTTCATATTCCTTTTTTATCGATTATTTCTATCACTTCCTCACCCTCCACTTAACTTCCTTTACTGAATCCATCACATCCCCATCGCTTCCATCCTTTTCTCCACCCATTTCTTAGCCTCTTTCACCTCTTCACTCTCCAACTCCCTTCCTTCACTCATTCCCTCACCTCCCCACCCTCCGCCTCCCCTGCGTCAGTCCACTCTATTGCCTCCAGACTTCCCACCTTCCCTCCTTCACTCACTCCATCACCTCCAAACACTTGACCGAACTTCCTTCACTCATTCTATTACCTCCGAAACTTTTACCTTCCTTCCTTCACTCATTTCATCTATATCACCTTTTTTTTTTTTTTTTTTTTTTTTCTCTCTCACCCCATTCCATCACCTTACTGTTCACCTTCCTTACTCCACTCATTTTATTACCTCCAAATTTTCCACTTTACTTTCTTCATTCATTTCATCCACCTTTTCTCCAGCCATTTCGTCACCTCCCCACCCTCTACCTTCATTTCTTTCCCTCATTCTATCTTTTTTTTTCTATGCCCATTCCTCCTTCTCTTCACCTTCCACCTTTCTTTCTTCACGCATTTTATTGTTTGCACCTTTTTTCTAATCTTTTCTAATCATTCCTTCACCTCCCCGCCATCCGCCTCCCCTGCTCTACTCATTACCGGTACTGGCTGGCACACCTGCGGAGCCAAAACGAGCAGGTAAAATGGCCGTCACTCACACCTCAAGTTGCGCCACAGTACCCTCGCCATGCAAGCCCCCGACGCATTGACGCGGCCCACTCACGCCTTTTATTGTGTCACGCTTTAATCACATCATGACTGAAGTGAAAGTGAGTTATGAAGTGCCGACTGACATGCTAGAGGGGACAAAGTAATGCAATTTTTTTTTTTAATGTATGCGCATGCACGTTGTGTGTGTGTGTGTGTGTGTGTGTGTGTGTGTGTGTGTGTGTGTGTGTGTGTGTGTGTACATGTGTTGTTATTTATTCATTTTTGTTTCTTGGCGTGTGCAGCATATTCATACATATTTCGTGGGCATGACGCAGGGCAAGGTGGTCTAGGGCAGGTGAGGTGAGGTGAGGCAAGCCAAGTGTCAGCAGGCAACAGAAGCAACACAAGTAGTACCACCACCACCACTAGCACCACCACCACCTCCTCCTCCTCCTCCTCCTCCTCCTCCTCCTCCTCCTCCTCCTCCTCCTCCTCCTCCTCCTCCTCCTCCTCCTCCTCCTCCTCCTCCTCCAGCACCAGCCTTCCCTTCACCTACACTCTATTAAAATATACGTAAAAGTCAGGCCGGAGTGGCAGAGCACCTTTAATATGAACCTGCAGAGGCGGAGGCCCAGGCGTGGTGGTGGTGGTGGTGGTTGTGATGGCAGTGGTGATGGTGGTGAAGATTATGGTGGCCGCTGCCTGAGGGTAGGTGCAGTAGGGAAAATGTCCGACTCTAGTGTAAGGGAGGTAATGGTTGTGATGTGTGGTGATGAGGGTGTCAGAGGGAGCGGTGCTGGTGGTGGCAACGCGCTGAGGAAGGTGCTTGGTGCTCTGGCCGGGATGGTCGTGGTGGTGGTGGTGGTAGTGGTCGTTATATTGCCCTCTCCAGTGAGCGTCTTGATGACCCTGTGGCGGCGCTGCGGTGGCTGTGTCGTGTGCTGCGAGGGTATGACGAGTAGCGAGTAGGAAAAGTGAGTCATACAGTTTTGTTTGGCATTTGGCGGGTTAGCGATGCAGGGAAGAGTCATGTAATGGATGGTGTCTGGGTGGGCGAGGAGGCAGCCACAGGGAGCACAGGGCAGGCCGGGCTGAGAGTGGTGGTGGTCCGGGGAGAGGCAGGCAGGCGGACACAGAGACTGACAGGCAATGGAAGGGAGGCAGTCCTTGTTGCCGTCCTTGTTGTGTGCCCATCATCCCTGCCTCCCAACACGTCCTTCCTCAGTAATCAGTCGTGAATGTCTTTCCAATTCTTTCACTTCCCCTTCCTCCTCCTTCTCCTCCTCCTCTTCCTCCTCCTGACTCACATTTTTTTTTTTTTTTTTAAGTTTCAGGTCTTTCATTGGTTTAAATTGTGTGGGTTTGTTCAGTGATGTTAAATATGCACCGTTTGGGTTTCAATACTTACTTGCGCTATATGACCACGTTGTTGTGGCCGAATTAAAATCTCGTGTAGAACCTGGTGTAGACTTTTAATAATCCACGAATTACGTCAACTATCTTACTTTTTTTTCTTCTTCTTCTTTTTCTTTCACGGCTCACATCTTAATTTCATTTTGGTGCTTGACGTCAGAGGCCTCGCGGCGGAAGACGAGACTTAGCCACGGTGCGCCAAGTGTGTCGCATCATCGGGGTGATGGGGAGTGAGGTGCAGTCTTAAAATTTAAGTCCCATGCCGTGGTTTGCTGTTAGTTTTGGAAAGTTTCTTCTTTTCTAGTTTGCCTTTTGTTTAAGATGGAGGAGGACTTCAATAAATCTGGCAGCAAAAAATTGGCCAGCAAAGGTTGAACAAAACTACGTGGCAAGAGCTTCATTCTTTCAGATCACTGTTGCCAGCGTTATGCCCTCTGTGTCAGTGCTGAATACCCTCCACAGGATAATGAATGAGGAAAGATCGGTAACATACCATGAAAAAAAATAGGGGAAGCTGCAAGAAGCCATCAGGCCTACACGTGACAGTCCCTGTTCGTAATACAAATCCCAAGAGATGCAGAACTCAGTGCAGCCATTATGTCTTGTGCTGGCATTCCTCGCGCTTGTCGTCCTTCTTTTGTTTGTATTCCCACGCTCCCATTTAACCGTGCAATAACTTAGAGACCAACATTCAGACAATGCACGCGCTTCGTCCTTCTCTCTATCACTCACTTATGCTTTTTATCTAACGTAATAATTCACAGACTTTCTTTTCGTTTTCTTTTTTCTTTTTTCGTGGGGGAAAGGGCTAAGGATCTTTTTTTCTCTCATTCTCTTTTTTCCCGATGGAGGATTAGAATAATTGCCTGATGCATCTTCTTTTCACAGCCTTAGGTGGAAGGATCTGCATTTTATCGATGCAGTCACGATATATAGCCTTTCTTTCCTTCCTTACTTGCGGCGGATGAAAGCGGCAAATACGTCAAATTTTAGAGTTAAATTGGTATCTTATATATTTCATGGTAAGGGGTTTCCTATTATGCTGGAGGGTCATATTTTCGTCCTTCTGGCGTCCTATATTGGCTCGTCGATCATGTAGTCAAGGCCTCCCTGCGTCACCGCCTCCTCACCTCCTCTGGTCTTCCTTCGCCTCGGAAAATATAGGTCGCATTTTTAAGTTCACGTTATTTTATCGTTAATAGCTGAGGAGGGACTTTTCAGCCTCAAGGTGCGATGCGAGTGTTAGCGGTGTCACGGCGCGAGGGTTGTTGCTTTGTGATGACTGGATGATATTAACGAGAATCTTGGCGGGCAGAGGCACCACATTGTAGCTTGTGGTTCAGATGTAGTACTGTGTTTCGTGAGAAGTAGTCTAGTTCTGCACAAAGCGAGTTTATAAGTTATTTGATTTGCTTTTACTATTTGTATCGTATGAGGTGAGGCTGAAGTGGTTTAGGCAAAGGAGGAATGAAAAGTACAAGATAGGAGATTAGTCGATAGGATGAAGAGGGAAGGACTTAGCAGAAGGTGTATGGATGTACTAGAGGAAGACTTGCAGGTGATGGGTGTAATTCTGGCATTCCCTGTCTGCTTCTGTATTTCCTCCTACCTTTGACTGGAACTGTTGCAAGAGGAAAGTTTCAAGATATCTATCAAATTTTGGATGATCTTTTTTTTTTTACCTGTATATTACCCTATACGGACTGACGCTTTCAGTGAGCCTATTTTAGATAACTTTTTGTTGCCCTAGACCAGTGCCCCTCTTACATAAAAAAAAAAAACAGAAGACGCAGAAGCAGAAGACAGAACAAGAGAAACGTGTGATTTGGTGTGGCGATCCCTAACTGAAGCAGCTCAAATAACGTGTATTGTACGAGTAGCACGTAGTAGCAGTAGTATGAGTAGCAGCGACGAACTGTTTATTCCTGGTCTTGTACTTTTCAGTTTCATAAAGAGGCAATACAAAAACGGTATATGAAACGACAACAAGAGAAAGAGAAGTAGATGATCCGCTGTTGCTATCCGTAACAAAAGGAACCCCAAGAACCTGTGTAGTACGAGTGTGTATGGGTAGCAGTGACGTACAGTATATTCGTAATGTACTTCTCATTTTCATAAAGAGGCAATGCAGTAGCGGTAGATGAAACGATTGCAAGAGTAAGAGATTCCTTATAGAAGCAACCCAAAACACCTGTACAATACGAGTGTGTATGGGTAGCAGCGACGTACAGTGTAGTACCTTTCAATTTCATATACAGGCAATATAAAAGCTGTAGATAAAAAGATAGACTGCAATGCATAATGCAATACAATATAATACAATACAATACAATACAATGCTACAATACAACAGTGACAGTTTGCGTAGAGGCTGCAGCTCCAGGGGAGTGCGTGGCGGCCTGTGCGGGAACGCGGAGGCTTTGCTTGATTAACTTTATAGGTAAACCTCGACCTCCGCGACCCGCCAGTCACAGGAGGCGGCGGGCGAGGAGGAAGCCGGGGATTATTCATCAAATTAATCCGCACAGGCTATTGCAAATACCTCGGTGGAATGCTTTGGACGATAACATTTCACAGCCTTCCGCGAGCCTGGCAGCAACACACACACACACACACACACACACACACACACACACACACACACACACACACACACACACACACACACACACACACACACACACACACACAACGGGCATGCCACTCAGCTAGGTAGATGGGTAGATAAATAGGTGGATAGATAGATAAATAGATGCTTATTGATTCTCTTGTCTTATCTACTTCTCAGCAAGGTAAAAGACTATCTCTTCTACCTGCTTTTGCTTTTCAATCAGACTTTCTTGTTACGACTGGACAATGCCCATCTATTAATCATTTCAATTTTTTTTTTTCTATTTTAACCTTTAAATATGCAGCTTCACGTGATTTCGCTGTTCCGGCGCCAAAAATGACAGTCAGTGAGCTAGTTTTGTAGAGTGACTTTTCTTCTACTTCTTTTCTTCCATCTTTCCTTCCGTCCATTTAGTCCTTCCTTCTTTCCTTCCATTCCTTCCTTCCTTCCTTCCTTCCTTCCTTCCTTCCTTCCTTCCTTCCTTCCTTCCTTTCCCTTTCCTTCTCATTCCCAGCAGTGTCAAACAGGACCGAGTCTCCTTTGCCTTCCACTGCTTTGGTTTGTGTTGTCATGTGCGTCATTGTATTGTTTGGGTGTTTGAAGGGCCTGGAGTAACTAACATATTCAGATGTCCGGTTTGCAGAGATATGTACCGGGCAGTGTTCGACAAAATAATGCGCCATGCACTAACACGACTACTTTCTTTCTTCCGCAGAGTAACCATATCCGCCGCACCTCCTACAGAATAAAAGCCTTCAGCCACGTCTTCACGGTCGACCTTGAGCTCAACACGTAAGTAAAAATGTTCCTAAATGTTGGTAAATGTAAGTGAACATAAGTAAAAGTTTCTGAATGTTGGTGTCGCCTTAATATAAACAGTGAAACAAAGAAACTCCCCACTGTCACTAAACTGAAGATATTGTTTTTCTTTTCAAATTTTACTGTAAAAAAAAAAAAAAAGAGGAATCTGCATAGAGTAGTGACGTTCTTGAGATGTGCCAATGAAGGAACACCAGTAAAGGGATACTAGTGAGGGAGTGCCAGTGAATGGGTGCCAATGAAAAGGGTGTGAGTGAAAGAGTGCCAGCGATGAAGTGAAGTGCAGATAAAGAGGAAGCAGTGAAGCGTTGGATGGCAGTGAAGAGGTGTCACTGGAAATGGTGCAAGTCAAAAGGATATCACTGGAAGGGGGTACTACTGAAGAGGTGCCAGTGAGAGGAGCCTGGGAACTTCATTGAAATGTGTCGGCGTGCACCTAACCTACCATTGAGTGCAACACCCGACAAAAAAAAAAAAAAAAAAAAAAAAAAAAATAATCACCTTTTTTTGTTTAGTGACAGGTGCAATAAACACTTTTTACGAGGTGGCCAGACTGAGGTGTTAAGGAAAGTGTTATTAACCTCACCCAGTTTTCATTCTTTCCTCCTTAAACACAGACCGACCTCTTTGTCATGGCATCGTCCTACAACACCTCAGTCATGCCACAACATTGCCTTGGTGGTGTGTATGACTGGTGTTAACAGTGAATTGCATTGATGAGAGAGCGCAGTGTGTTGATGGTAGTGGTGGTGGTGGTGGCAGAGGTGATGGTGTGAGTGGTGTTGCATTGTGTTGCGTTGTGTTATATGTGTTGAGAGTGTTGCCAACGAGACTTGTATTAGTGCAGCGTATGTGATGGTGTGTTGGTGGTGCGTGGAGTGTGTTGGCAATGCGTGGTGTGTGTTGGCAGTGCGTGGTGTGTGTCTTGGTGGTGCGTGGTGTGTCTTGGTGGTGCGTGGAGTGTGTTGGTGGTGCGTGGAGTGTGTTGGTGGTGCGTGGAGTGTGTTGGTGGTACGTGGAGTGTGTTGGTGGTGCGTGGAGTGTGTTGGTGGTGCGTGGAGTGTGTTGACGGCGCTTGGAGTGTGTTTGCGTGGAGTGTGTTTGCGTGGTGTGTGTTTGCGTAGAGTGTGTTGGCGTGGAGTGTGTTTGCGTGGAGTGTGTTTGCGTGGAGTGTGTTGGCGTGGAGTGTGTTGGCTGCGCTTGGAGTGTGTTGGCGTGGAGTGTGTTGGCTGCAGTTGGAGTGTGTTTGCGTGGAGTGTGTTGGCATGGAGTGTGTTGGCGGCGCGAGGAGTTCCGTCCACTGCATCTCTCCAAAATCGTCAGAAAACCCTTGAAAGAAATTGTTTGACATTTTTAGTTCATTATTTTATTTTTGGCCGAGCGGGAAGCACTCAGGAGGGAAGGGCCGAGGTGAGAGAGGGGGATGGCGCCCCCACTCCTCACCCCTTACCCCTCCGAAAACTCTTACCACTGCTGCTGGTCAATGGCCGACACTTGAACAGAAACTCTCTTTATTATTTTTTCCTTGTCACCTGCCACATTTTGTACAGCAGCACCGTCCTCTATTCACAACTATATCATTTTTGTGGATTCCTTATATTTTCTGTCATGTCCCCTCGCCCTTAGCTGAGTCATAACAGATAATTCAAATAGATTAAATTAATTTTCGTGTGTGTGCTCGTCCTGCAAGCCTCGAGTAACACGCCGCCGCTCTGCAATGGACGAAGTAATGGTCTGAATGTAGTTGTCACGCACGCCGCCAGGTGACACTAGGGTCCAGTATTGTTGAACGTTTTAGCGTTTTATCTCATCTGTTTTTTAAGAGACTGTAATAGAAATTGTTGGGGTTTTCAAGGATGTTTTCATGATTCTAATGATGGCTTAACAAGGATTCTGCATTCAGTAGGAAAGACACCCATGTGAGCTTCATTAATTCTCTCTGCAGCCTCTGAGAAATAATCCTGATGAAAGAACTAGAAAATATGTTTAATACGAGCCAAGTACAGCTCAGCCGCTCTGTTGTGGTCGCCACGTCAAGTTGGCACGAGATGGAACTACAGAATCTGTAGTTTTAAACTTGAGGCTGATTCTCTTCTTGAAGTCGAAAGTTTCCCACAGAAACTGAAGTAAATTATCATGAGAATAATGAGCATGGTGATGAAGGTACAAGACTGCTAAAGAAATGTATGTTTGGCATTAGTGCTTCTTAAACACTCGGCTTGGTAAAATGTGATCTTTATTTTCTCATCCCTTCACCTTCTTTTACCCTCCCGCTCTCTTGTCTATTTGCTCTCCTCGAAAATCTTCAAGAACAACAAGTCCCTCTGTGCACAAACTCCATTTTCTTCTCGTTTTTTACCTGGCTGGACTTGTTCCCTGCTGGCTGGTGGGAGGCTCGTTAGGTGAGGCGCGGGATTTAGTGCGTGGGTCAATGTTTAGTAACCCTTGGTCTTGTTTACAGGCAACTGCTTTCCCCCAACCTGGTCGCCCACCACCGCATGAGGGATCGCTCCAGCAACATTGACCACAACGTAAGTACCCAACATCTCTTTTTCCTCCTCCTCATCCGCATCATCTTTCTTGCCCTCATCCTCATCTTGCTCATCCTCATCATACTCTTCCTCCTCCTCCTGTAATAACGTAAGTACCCAACATACCTTCCTTCTGCTCCTCTTCATTATCTTCATCCTTCTCCTCATCCTCATCCTCCTTCTCTTCTTCCTCATCGTCATCATACTCTTTTTTCTACTGTAGTTTGTTAGGTTTACTACTTCGTTAGTATGAATTCTACGTGTTTCTGTATTTTTTTTTTTTTTTTTTTTTTTTTTTTTTTTTTTTTTTTTTTTTGTGTGTGTGTGGTCTACAGATCACAAAGTTAGATTTCAGTGCTACGTAAAATTTTCACAAAGATTGTCACACCTTTTGTCAAGACTATAATAATGTTGCCCATGATAAAATCCTCCACACGTAACTTAACCTAATTTATCATGGGAATTATTGAGGTGGAAATCTTAAGGGTGGAATATTCTTGCGTTAAATTTACCATAAGAACTGAATATACACGCTACTCAACACCTTATTTGGAACGAGATGTCTGCTGGAGGTATCAACAAAATGGCTGCTAGATATTAAACTCCATTTTCATAGTAATAGTTAACCAGTTTCACTCTTATTTAATCTTTCCGTAGTTGAATCGCTCTATGGAAAAATAATAATGAAAGTTGTGGCAGGTTGTCTGTTCGTTGTACATTTTTACGGGTACTTTTGATGCGCTGATTTACACGTCAGCTTCTGTATCGGAGGTCACGTCAGGCCCCAGTGTGCAGGTGTTCCGTTCAGCCCCCACTACCTAACTTACAAACACCAATATGGAAGACACTTGAGGATGTAATGCATTTATAAGGAAAAACAACGTAAATTTGAGGACCGAAATAAAGAAGAAAAAATGTGAAAGTAGAAATTTATAAAGAAAAAGAAACTTCTACCACATTACTACCACTGAGTTAAGCCAAATGTGGAGTAGTCCGACTTCTATCTGTCGGGAAAGTGACATTCTCGGGGGAAAGAAGCAAATAGTGAAGTGCACGACTGAAATGTTAGGGAAGGAAAATGGACGAGAGGAAGGAATACGTAGTAAAATACAGAAAGACGGAAGGAAAAGGAGGAAAAAGACGAGTATGGTGCAAAGATGAGGAAACAAAGTAATAAAAAGAAACACTATCGAAAACTGGAAGAAAAGAAAGAGGACGAGGATGTGAAGAGGAAGAAACAAGAAGTGAAATACTGGAGGACTGGAGCACTGCAAATTGGAGAAGGACAAGGACCAGGAGAAGGAAAAGGAGGAGTGGCCAGTTCCTAATAACCACCTTCTTTTATTTTTTATTTAACACCTTTCCACTATTACCGCTAAATGATACGCTAACATGTGGTCAGTGCCGTGGCTCATCCAAGGGAGTGTCAGTCAGGTGAGTGTCACTCACCGCACGTGATGGTGCGGTGAGTGAAGGCACCAAAAAAAATTAATAAGGCAATTAGTAAAAGGAAGCTAAAATTTTTGTGCTATTTCTATCACTTATTATTTATTACTTATTATTACTGCTGCTGCTGCGTCTACTACTACTACTACTACTACTACTACTACGTGTCACACTTTTGTCATGACTTCCTAGATATAAGAAAAAATGAATCAGTTTCACATAATTTTACGAAACAAATCTCGTAGATACTGAAGAATAATAAATAATAGAAATACATAATTAAATCTCTCTCTCTCTCTCTCTCTCTCTCTCTCTCTCTCTCTCTCTCTCTCTCTCTCTCTCTCTCTCTCTCTCTCTCTCTCTCTCTCTCTCTCTCTCTCTCTCTCTCTCTCTCTCTCTCTCTCTCTCTCTCTCTCTCTCTCTCTCTCCCCCATAACTAACACAGACAATGCGAACTTCAGAGAAAACGAAAAGACGACAATAAAACACACGAGGAACCAAGACCCACGGACACACTCAAGTCCCACGAGCAGGAATTGACATCACACGTGGGACACAATAGCCAAATACATTCACACTTGCCAAGGAGTGTCACTGCTTCAGGAGATTTGTTGTAAAAAGAAATGGGGAAAGATTAGACGAAACTATAACATTTTCTTCGAAAAATTGTTAAAAGGGATTTACGACAATTTTGAGGCGACAAGGATTTGAACTTGACTGGAGTGGAGAGAGAGGAAAGGAGAGGAAAGAAGAGAAGAGGAGAGGAGAGGAGAGAGAGAGGAGAGGAGAGGAGAGGAGAGGAGAGGAGGAGAGGAGAGGAGAGGAGGAGGAGAGGAGAGGAGAGAGAGAAGAGAGAGGAGAGAGAGAGAGAGAGAGAGAGAGAGAGAGAGAGAGAGAGAGAGAGAGAGAGAGAGAGAGAGAGAGAGAGAGAGAGATCGTAAAGGAAAAAAAATATTTCGTATGAGAATTATAAGGAGAAATAAGGCTTGCTCAGGGTTTTTTTTTTTTTTTTTTTTTACCATTGGTGATGCAGAATCCATGTTAAAAGGAATGGAGATCAAGAGCCAGATAGTATGGGAATACTTGCTTAACCCTTCCACTGCTAGTCAGTCTTTCCCATTATCATCTACAGCTTTATAACTTATTTTTATACTGCTGTCTCTTAAATACGTACTTCTGCAGATTAGCACTGATGAAATTAACCTCATATTCTTTTTTTTTTCCTTCATGTCTACCCAAACAGTTAATTACTGTGATCATAGTGTTAACAAAAAGGACGTGAAATGCAGTGAAAAGCAAGTGAGTGAATAGCAGTGGAAGGGTTTAAAAGGAAGGGGAGTCGCAGGGGTGGTCGCCGCCACCTCCCACAAGCTGGTGCGGCGCGACGAGCGAGATTAGATGGAGAGACTCATTCCCCGAGTGATGTTTGTATAATGTCAGCTCCGCCCTTGCAGTCCCGGCTGGCATAAATCTTGCTCCCTCGTCACCCAGATGCAGTCCCCCTTCGACACGTAATGCTCGTCGCGTCCAGGCGTGGGTTACCTGCCATTCTTAACCCGATTGAACCACGTGAATCTTGGGCAGGTGCGTGGACGATAAACATTTTTTTTTTTTTTTTTTCCATTACTACTGCTTCCCTGGCTGAGGATTACTTACGTCTGAATGGTCGTTGTGGAACTCTATCAAGCCTTTGTTTGCCTCCCCATCACAAGTGGCGGCTTCCATGGGCCACCCGCACCGGCTTTTCAGCTTAACCTGAATTGAGTTTGACAAGTGTGTGCCAGCATAAACGCTTCTCCGGGCCGAGTGGGACGCTCAAGCTGGCCTTCATATTTACCGGAATGCAGCCTTTTGGACTTCTTTTCGTGAATATTCCAGTATTTTGACATCGCTCTGTTATGTACCTCTATTCTCATGGCAGTCTGAGGCTCTACCTGTGTTTTAAGTGCCTGTGTGTTAAGTAATATGGAAAACTGAGGATAATCGCTGAGAGAGAGAGAGAGAGAGAGAGAGAGAGAGAGAGAGAGAGAGAGAGAGAGAGAGAGATGAGAGAGAGAGAGATTGTGTGGTCGCTTTTATTTTTTTCATCCTTTTCTTCCTTTCCATTAGAATTTACACTCTTTTTTTTAATTTAATTTTATTTTCCATATGAACCCAGTCAGCTTCGTTTTCTTTGGTGTGTGTGTGTGTGTGTGTGTGTGTGTGTGTGTGTGTGTGTGTGTGTGTGTGTGTGTGTGTGTGTGTCTGTGTATCTCCTTCGCTGGGTGCATCAAGGCGGATCATGAATAACACATCCACACTCACGCTGAGGACAGGCTGCCGCGTGTCTGGCTTGAGCCGCCCCTCATCCCATCCCTCACCCCTGCACCTCCATCCCACCCTTCATCCCGCCCTACATCCCGCCCCTCACCCCGCAACTCACCCCATCCGTCATCCAACCCCTCATCCCATCCCTCACCCCCGCCCCTCATCCCACCCTTCATCCCGCACCTCACCCCGCACCTCACCCCATACCTCATCCAGCCCCCTCATCCCATCCCTCAACCACCCTTCACCCCGCCCCTCATCCCGCCCCGCGCCGCCCTCGCTGACTCGCCCTGCCAATCCCAGAATCAGGTCACGACGCCTAATTGTCACCTGCCCGCCCTTTAAGTCGAAAATCATTTATTTTTTCCCCTGAATACTAATGAAGAACAACGGTTTTAGAGAAATATTAAAAAAAAAAAAAGTCCTGATTTTTACAACGGAAAACTTTTCAACGTGTTTCGTGATTTTTTTTTTTTTTTTCCTTTTTTACCCGAATACCTGAAAGAAATATCTCTCTTTTTTTCACTTACATTTTCCCATAAGCATTTACGGAGGAGTCAGTGACGGTAAATGTGAGTGGTAATAGTGCCGCGTTGGCGGTTCATGGACGTGAACCCTGGACACATTATTTTGGCATCATTCAAACTGTCTAAAGATGACCTCTGGATTGAACCCCGGGCCGCCTTGACTTCTACCTCACCCTGCACGTTCCAAGGCTGGCTCAGGCTCACGAGGGGCCGTGCAGCCTCCCCCAGGACGTCCCCAGCCGCCGCTAAGAGCCCGGCCCTTCTTGCTGTACACGATCCCTGCGAGAGGCGTGTTATTTTGGGCCACAGATCCAATTCACGTCATTTTCTATCGAGTGGTTTTGTCAGGACAGCTGAGTCTGCACCTCGCCGCCCTCACTGCCTGACCTATATTCTCCTCCGCCGCCGCTCCATTATTATTTTTCTTTCTTGTAACGGTGGCTGTTTTAGTCCCTCGATAGCGATTCCTGTCAGGTGTGTGTGTGTGTGTGTGTGTGTGTGTGTGTGTGTGTGTGTGTGTGTGTGTGTTTTAACGTTTTTTCCTCTCTCTCTCTCTCTCTCCTCTCTCTCTCCTCTCTCTCTCTCTCTCTCTCTCTCTCTCTCTCTCTCTCTCTCTCTCTCTCTCTCTCTCTCTCTCTCTCTCTCTCTCTCTCTCTCTCTCCTCTCTCTCTCTCTCTCAAAAAAGGAAAAATAGATCATCGTTCATGAAAAACAGACTTCATTCATCGCATTGCTTTTCCGCCTCCTCCTCCTCCTCCTCCTCCTCCTCCTCCTCCTCCTCCTCCTCCTCCTCCTCCTCCTCCTCCTCCTCTCCTCCTCCATGCACCTCAAATACTATGTACTTTAATCTCGTAATCTGGAAGAAAAAAAAACGGCGACACTTTTAGATCACCTCGAACATTCCAATCCACGTAGTCTACATGTGCTTAAAAATCGATGATTTCCCGTCAACCTAGTCTACTTTATACACAAACCTTCCTTACGCTCTATTACTCAGGTGTTGGGATCTCTGAGAAGTTCAAAAACAATTAGAAATCATTTTAAACCCAATTCCCTCCGTGGCTTTATGGAGACATAGCAGTGGCCAAGACAGCACAAGACTCCCGATGTCCGTAGCAAACGTTCGCACCGAGAGCGTGTTCTTTCCCAGCGTGAAATATATCGGAAAGTGGAGGAGGTGATGAGGACTGTAGAGGGTCGCTGCTCCCTCCTGCTGCTGCTGCTGCTGCCGGGGAGAGGAATGAGGGCAGCGCTTCAAAGAGGTTACCAGAAGAGCAGCCGCCCCTCGTGCTCTTTGAAGAGAAGAAGCAGCAAAGAGTAGAAAAACGCACGCTTAGGGCAGGGAACTAAGAGCAAGACGAATGGTTGGTAAAGGCATGAATATGAAGTGGCAAAGAGAGAGTGACAGAGAAAGATTTGCTCCTCTGTGGTTAAAAGAGAGGAGAGGCCGGGGGACGGGAAGGGAGGAAAGGAAAGAAAAAAGCACAGCATATGGATTGAATAATAGGTGGACTAAGCCTAAAGAATATTATCATTGGTGGTCTCGAGTGGAGGAGTGTTGACAGGGACCTTCCCTATCCGGGCCCTCTTCCTCCAGTCCCTCCAAGAGACGGTGCATAGATCCACTTCCTCACTTGACTCAGCCCTCAGCATACCCAAGCCCACACAGACCAGAGCCCATTCCTAAACGCGCAATACGCCCTGCCTGCCCGCCTTCCTGCACGTCTGTCTGCCCGTCTCTTTGCCTGTGTGCCTGCCCTCATGCGCGCCCCTGGCCAGGCCGCGCTGACTGCCCCACTCACCTAGTCGCGCGTAAATGCCTATCAGCCATGTCCTTCGTTCCCTTTGATCCGCGTCACTTCCATTACTTTTGATAGCATAGCGCACTAATGATCTTTCACACACATACACACACACACACACACACACACACACACACACACACACACACACCTCTGTATATTTCACCAGAGACACATATCAACATACGTGCGCAGAATTACCGCGTTTCACAGCACCAGGAAGAGCAGACGAGCGGAAAGAGAACATGGCCGTGCTTGGGAGGGGACGTTCCCTTCACGTCCTTACCAACATTCACGTGCAAGCCACAGAATCAAGGACATCAGGGGCAGCAGGGGCGAGGACGAGTGGATCTGTGGCTTGATGCTCCCTGGCGTTACTGTGTGAGTGTGTGTGTGTGTGGACTCTGTGTTTACCGAGTCCAGTGGCTGTCTGTGGTGTTTGGCTGTGTCCCCCACCCACTCCCGATCCCCCAGTGGCCCGGGTGCTGGTCCCTGCCTGTTATTGCTGGTTGGTGCGAGACAGCCTGATCTGATTAGCCTTTGTGCCCGGTTATTGGGGGAGGAAAAGTAATCTGGGAGGGAGCGATTAATAGTACTCACGGCAAATTAAGGCAGCCTGTTATAGTAAGTAGGCGGGCCCGGGCGGCGATAGCAGGGGGGCCTTTAATAGGACACGCTAAGGGGGCTTCGGGGAATTGCCTTTGTAAAATACACGTTGGGTAATCAGGTTTTTATGCACCGCTGGAAGAAAATTGTCCGAGTTTAGATCCAAGATGGCGAGGGAAACTCCTCGTCACTGTTAATTTTTTTTTTTTTTTTTTTGTGCATTTCATTTTCTTTATTTTTCTTGATGTAGGAAATATCAAGGCAAGTCTTTTGTGGGGATATGAGGTGGTGGAGGAGGAGGAGGAAGTGGAAGGGGCGCTCATTTCCAGGCGAGGCTCCTCCTTGTTTGCCGGGCCTGGGGGGAGGGAGGAAGAGGGAGGAGGAGGGCGGGGGATGGGAGAGGGAGAGGAAGTGGTCGGGGGAGAGCTCCTGTGTTTACCTCTGCTCGCAAGATGGATCTGGTTGTGTTCCCATGAAAGGAGGACCCGAGCAGCGCCTCGTTCACTGGCCAGCCCCTCCCTCGCGCCCTCTTATTCTCCTTTCTCTGTCTCGAGTACTGCCGATGCTCCTTTCCTGCCGACACTCCTGCTTCTCCCGGGAAACCACCTCCTCCTTTTCCTTCTCTTTTTCCTGCCCCCTCCTCCTCCCCCTCCCCCTCCTCCTCCTCCTCCTATGGTTATTTCTGGTGTTTTCAGTATTGAAACATGTACCAAAAATCTTATCATTGTTTATTCTTTCTTTAATAACTCGGGCAGTATTTTCAGCTGGAAGGATAGAGTAAAAGAGTATAATATGTGTGTCTACGATGGTACTTCTTGCTACTTTAGCTAAGAATCACCTCTAGCTGCTCATCTACTACAATCACATCTTTTGTTTATTCTGACTAACATTTTTATGGCGACGTGAAGTTTAGTGATAGTTATTTATGATTGTTTTTTTTTTTTTTTCTCGTGTTTTAGGGACTGGTAGTTTCATTAGCTTTTTTTTTTTTTTGTAATTTTGCTTCCTATGCCGTTCTTACACAAACGAAAAAGAAATGAAAGGAATACAAGAAAGGCAGACACAAGACGGACACAATTGGAGAAGACCTATTGAAAACAGTAACCCCAAGTAGGGAGAAAGCTGAGAAAATTAGTGAATGGGTCAGTAAGAAGTGAATGGGTCAATAATACAAAACTGATCCAGTGACATACTCTCGTTACATCACGTGCAGCTCTCACCACCGACACGTGACACCTAGGATGCTGATTACCAGGTATTTTGCTTCACACTTTCACCGCTATTGGACACGTCTATCTCTTATCACTAACCACTCTGAGAAATTCCTTTACTTTCTACAGCCATCATGATACTGCCAAGAAATCGTAAAATCTGTTCTTTTTAACTCCCTTCATTTCTCTTATAAGTAAATGTAGAGCTTCGGTAGTATTGTGAATTGTTGCATGACGCAGCGAAAGGGTTGATTAGTGTGTTCCCCTTATGTTAAGTAAGGTAGAGATTTATTTATTTATTTTTTTCTTTATTGCTCAGTTGCTTTACTCTTGTGTTTCGGTGATTCAGAATTTAGGTAATAATGTATAGGTGTGTGTGTGTGTGTGTGTGTGTGTGTGTGTGTGTGTGTGTGTGTGTGTGTGTGTGTGTGTGTGTGTGTGTGTGTGTGACTCGCATTTTTCAGTCATTTATAAAAGATAGTTCAGTATTTATAACTAAGCCACATCCTCTCTCTCTCTCTCTCTCTCTCTCTCTCTCTCTCTCTCTCTCTCTCTCTCTCTCTCTCTCTCTCTCTCTCTCTCTCTCTCTCTCTCTCTCTCTCTCTCTCTCTCTCTCTCTCTCGATCAATAGCCTTTCTCAATTTTTCCGGCAACTTGGGTATCTGCAGATTCTCTCTCTCTCTCTCTCTCTCTCTCTCTCTCTCTCTCTCTCTCTCTCTCTCTCTCTCTCTCTCTCTCTCTCTCTCTCTCTCTCTCTCTCTCTCACATTTTTGTTGCAAGATAGACCAAGTTCTTCTCTTCACTATTAAACAGAACTACTGGTGATAGCGTTTCTCTCTCTCTCTCTCTCTCTCTCTCTCTCTCTCTCTCTCTCTCTCTCTCTCTCTCTCTCTCTCTCTCTCTCTCTCTCTCTCTCTCTCTCTCTCTCTCTCTCTCTCTCTCTCTCTCTCGCTCGCTTAGTTCCCCTCTCCTTCTCCCTTCCTCCCCCACACATCTTTTTTCCTCTCCACGTGTTTTCTCTCAACTCCTCCCTTTTTTTTATTTGTTTCTGTCTGTGTGTAGTCTCTCTCTCTCTCTCTCTCTCTCTCTCTCTCTCTCTCTCTCTCTCTCTCTCTCTCTCTCTCTCTCTCTCTCTCTCTCTCTCTCTCTCTCTCTTTGCGTCTTTCCATCTTTGTTGCCATAGTTTCCTTCCAGTGTCCTGTTCTTTGTGGGGGGAGGAGGATTCGTCTTCTTCTTCTTCTTCTTCTTCTTCTTCTTCTTCTTCTTCTTCTTCTTCTTCTTCTTCTTCTTCTTCTTCTTCTTCTTCTTCTTCTTCTTCTTCTTCTTCTTCTTCTTCTTCTTCTTCTTCTTCTTCTTCTTCTTCTTCTTCTTCTTCTTCTTCTTCTTCTTCTTCTTCTTCTTCTTCTTCTTCTTCGGCGTCGTCGTCGTTGTGGACGTTGTCGTCGTCGTCTTCGTCGTCATCGTCTTTTCTTTCTTTCTTTCTTTCTTTCTTTCTTTCTTTCTTTCTTTCTTTCTTTCTCTCTCTCTCTCTCTCTCTCTCTCTCTCTCTCTCTCTCTCTCTCTCTCTCTCTCTCTCTCTCTCTCTCTCTCTCTCTCTCTCTCTCTTCCTTTCCTTCTCTTTTCTTTTTTTCCTTCCTTCTTACGTAAGTGTTTCCATTTCTCATATCCTTCGCATTTTTTCATGTATATTTTGACAGCTCACAAAATAAGTATACTTTCTTACTTACACGTTTATGCATATGTATTTTTTTTTATCAGCAACAGGTGTTATATATCACTGAATGATCGAGGTATTTAACATTTCCAGCTTCGTTCAGTGGTTTGGTCAGTCTGAAACACTTGTGGACGCATCTCGACCACTTTCAAAAGCCTCAAGTTGAAGTTACTCTGTTTTTTTTAAGATGCCTTACCTTTCAAGTGACAGATTGACAAGATTTCAACATTATTAACAGGAAACCACTCTTGAGAAATCGGCTAATCATCTCTGTGGCATTTGAAAATATTCGTGGTGAGAGAGCAAAGCGTTTCTGAATACAGGGTTTTCTCTCTTAGTGGCCAGCATGCGAGCCTTTGATGAGCGCCAGGCAGGCACCCGCACCGCCACTCTCTCGCCAGGCTGGCCACGGCACTGGCCAGGCCATATCCCTGCCTCACACTGCACCGCAGCTGTTTTGTGTGTGTGAGAACGTACAATAGAAGAGAGAGAGAGAGAGAGAGAGAGAGAGAGAGAGAGAGAGAGAGAGAGAGAGAGAGAGTGTGTACGTGTGTGTGTTAGGAACATTGATGTGTGTCCGTTTTTATAACAAAGCTGTATAACATAATGATATTTCTGCCCACTTTGTGTTCATACATACTCTCCTGTATTGGAAAAATATTTGACGAGAATGTTCACAATCTCATTTTTTCTTTTAGAAAAGAATTTCTGGTCCGGTCGTAACTGGCAGAATTTTCCTGATGTGTTAAAGACTTTATGGCCTCCTGCCACTGAGACCAATTTAGACCTGGGCCCTAAATGCGCTCCAGCTCATGCCTTGGCTTCTTCTCGTTCCTGACCAGCGAAGAACACAAGGACTGGACCCGGCCACACTTTACTCCGCCCCCTTGAGGAGGAGGCAGCCTGGAGATAGCAGTGGTGGGGCAGTAATACCCGGGCAGGGCA
Source organism: Scylla paramamosain (assembly GCF_035594125.1). NCBI lineage: Eukaryota > Metazoa > Arthropoda > Malacostraca > Decapoda > Portunidae > Scylla > Scylla paramamosain. Next base: position 26,271,891 of record NC_087157.1, read on the forward strand.
CTGGCTGGGAGGACAGAGCGACTGGCTGGAGGAAGAAGAGAAGGAAGGGTAGGCTGAAGAAATCAGAGAGGCAAGGGCAGTCTGAAGGAAGGAGAGAGGCAAGGGGAAGTGGAGAAGCAAGGACTGAAGGGTGGAAGGAGGGAGAGACTGAAGGATAGATAGACAGAGGTGCAGGAGGTGCATGAGGAATATCACCGCGCTTTGCAGCTTTAGGATTGAGACCATCAAGTTTATATCTATCCAGCATTCCTTATTACGTGCCGGCAGGAGTGTTTGCACCTGCGTCTCACAGTTCACACATTGTTGTGAAATGCTCGCATTTCTGTATACTAGACTCCACTCGCCTTATTTTCTGTCTGGACTCAAGAATTGTTTTTACTTTCCTGGTGCGGAGCGAGTCCTTCCTGAAAGATGTCACAAGTCAGGAAGGCTGGAAGGCTCCCTCCGGTGCTGCTGTCCTGGGATGGCTGAGGAGCTTCGGCGAAAGTAAAGAGACTCACTCTCGACTCCTTTTGTTTACTGTTATTGCTGTCATTATCACACCTTCCCTTGTCCCCCTTAACTACTGCTGCTGCTTCCTGCGACACGACGCTAATGCTGCTGCTACTGCTGCTGCTGTTGTCTCCTGCTGTTGCTGTTGTCGCAGTCGGTGATGCCGCTTCTTCGTGGATCTCCACTGTTCTCCAGATTTACACCGAGGAGTCGTAAAGGCGCCTCGCATCAGTAGTGTTCTGGGTTTATATGATAGCGTCAAGTGTTACGCCTCAGCGGATGGTCCCCCAAAGTGTGCTTTCCCCGGCCCAGGAGGCGCAGAGATGAGGACAGCTGCGGCCCTGTCTTTGCCCTCCGTCAAGCTCCCCGCAAGGCTCAGTGTTGCTTATGAGGAGGCAAGAGTAATGCAGTAATGAAAGATTCCAGGCCCTTAATGACCGAGTCCGCTGTTGTGTTCCCGTTGCAGACACTTCGTTTAGGGTGATGGGGCAAGGCACGCGCCTGGTCTGTCCTAGGAGGAGGTCAGCTCACCCCGCACCTTCATTACAATAAGTTTAGCTCCGTGCTTAAGCCTCCAGACAGTAGCAGCTCAGACTGGCTTATTACGCCTAAGCTTGGGAATTTAGGTGAGGTTCAAGTGAGAAGCATGTTCATCCCTCCACCACCACCACTACCACCACCACCACCAAACATGGCTTCTGAAACTCGCCCTACGTGTCAGGTTTCTAATACAGCAACTCGCAATCCTCATGGCAAAGACCTCCTTATCCTAAAGAGCACCTCAAAAGCTTACCAGTGTGCAGTAAGCGAGTGTAGTGGAAATGCAACTCAGCGTGTAATGCCCTGCTTCATTTACTTAACTAATTGTGCGAGTATTATCATTGCCCTGTATTGTGTTGGTTATTGATGCTTCTTTCTATCAGTATTGTGCAAATATTTATATTGGGATTGTTTTAAAGGTTAGGAACGTGGATAGAAATGTGTGTGTGTGTGTGTGTGTGTGTGTGTGTGTGTGTGTTGAGGTGAGAGAGAGAGAGAGAGAGAGAGAGAGAGAGAGAGAGAGAGAGAGAGAGAGAGAGAGAGAGAGAGAGAGACGTGTACTCAGGAGCTGAAGGCAAAGTCATACTCGAGCCTCGTCAAAATTTTGTAGCCATTTCCCTGTCAAGCCTCGGCGCGGTATTTTGGAGTTTGTGTGGCTACTAAAGAGAGGTTATGGGTACTGTGATGAGAGAGAGAGAGAGAGAGAGAGAGAGAGAGAGAGAGAGAGAGAGAGAGAGAGAGAGAGAGAGAGTATCGTAGGTCTGCCCAGGTGTCTCAAAAAATACACATACTGCGCGTAATGGTGAAATTAGAACATGTAGTTTGGTTGTATAGGAAATTTATAAAGAGAACTAGATTTGAGTCTGATCAGTTTTTTACTTTTTAATATGTGACGAAAGGAAAAGAATATCAACTTCATTTATTTATTTATTATTTCTCTAACTAATCCCTTCTCTGTTAGGTCATTCATTCCCATATTGTTCTTTTTTTCTATTACAGTCTCTCAAAATAAATACATTGGAACAGAAAAGATAAAATATACTTCCTTTTCTTTCTTTTTTCTCGTGTCGTAGCAAATATTCCTTACAGTGGTCTTAATGTTTTGAAAGGGCAAATCTCAATGTATCGAAAGGGTAACAAAGGCAGGTAAAAAAGCAATGAACTGATAAAAAGAAAAATAATAATAGAAACACAAGGCCCAATAAGATCTTTAAGAAATACATGTTACAGCTGCTTCGATACTAATGAAAAACTGGAACACAAAGTAATTCCACCTTACAACTTCTACCAGAAAACAAAACACGTAATCAAAAGTGGAAAATCCCAAATATATTCTACAAAACACGTCATTAAGCTCTCTCTCTCTCTCTCTCTCTCTCTCTCTCTCTCTCTCTCTCTCTCTCTCTCTCTCTCTCTCTCTCTCTCTCTCTCTCTCTCTCTCTCTCTCTCTCTCTCTCTCTCTCTCTCTCTCCCCCCCACAATTTTTACTCTGTCCCTCCGTTTAATTGTATAACACCTTTTTATTTATTTGTTTTTCCTTTCTGAACTTTCCTCTCCTTCGAATGATAAAAAATAATGAATGAGAGAAATACAACAAAAATTTTCCACCTCCATCTACGAGTACCTACTCCTCTTTTCCATTCGTAGAGAAAACGTCTCCTTCCCATCCCCGGAGTTCTCCTTTCTCGCAAATTTGGTGCAAAAGATCTCCTCTCCAGCGGCTAAGGGTCTCCTGCCGCAGTAAATATCTCGCCGCCCCCGTAAATCTTCATTCGGTTCACGTAAACTGATTCGTCGTTACCGTAAATCTGTCTTTTGTCCTACTGCTTCTCTCCTTCTCTCTCTCTCTCTCTCTCCCTCTCTCCCTCTCCTTCTCTAACCCTCCCTCTCACTCTCTCTTAAATGTGAACGCCCAGAAAATCAGCAGGAGCCTCGCAGGAAAATCTGTGACACGGCACTTCAGTCTGGGCGTCCCTGGGGAGACCCACCTGTCTACTCCCTGGCTAAAGCTACGCCGCGCCGCTCCCAGGTAGAGGCGCGGGGGGAGAGGGAGAGAGACGGAGAGGGAGATTGGGCAGGAAAGGGATTGAGGCAAAAGGAACGGAAGAGGAGTACGGAGACGATTAGGGTGGAGAAGAGAGAGGCGGGAAAGGAAAGAGGAAAACAGAGAGAGAGAGAGAGAGAGAGAGAGAGAGAGAGAGAGAGAGACTACAGATTGACCGGGGAAGGAAGGAAGGAAAGATGGAAAAAAAGTAAAAAGGAGAAAAAAAGAAAAGCGACCGTGGTGATGGTGGTGGTGGTGGTGGTGGTGGTGGTGATGGTGATGGTGTTGGTACAGAGAGGAGGAGAGGGTCTAGGCAGGAAAGTAAATAAAGGAAGGAAAAGGAAAGAGAGAGAGAGAGAGAGAGAGAGAGAGAGAGAGAGAGAGAGAGAGAGAGAGAGAGAGAGAGAGAGAGAGAGAGGGGGGGAGAAAGAGAAGGAGTGTGTGTGTGTGTGTGTGTGTGTGTGTGTGTGTGTGTGTGTGTGTGTAAGTGAGTGTGAGCACGCGAGATGGAAGAGGATTTTTTGGACCTTATAAATTATGCAACAGGATTACGGGAATCAAACAGCGTGGAAAAATGTGTCACTCTAAGGTAACAAGAGGCTTAGGCTGGAAACAGACGGGGCGGCGAGGAGGAGGCGTGACCCTTCCTGTAGCGAACACTTCCACTCCTGCAGGTGAGAATGTAGTAGAAGCACCTGTCAATGGCCCGTGTTCAGAAACCCTTTGCTCTCTCATTCACCATTACTGTTTTCAAGGGCCACAGACATGATTAACCGGGTTCTCAAGATTGTTTCTCCTTCGATAATGTAGAAGTCTTGTTAATCTGTCGCTTGAATAGTAAAAATACCCTTGAAGACTCGTGTAAGTTTAACTAGCAGAGTGTTTTGACTGTAGTGGAAGTGCGGTGCATGTAGAAGTCCTGAGGGAATTATGAAAGATTGAAAAAAAAAAAGAAGAAATAAAGATAGAATAAGAATACCATATACCTTGCTCTCTCTCTCTCTCTCTCTCTCTCTCTCTCTCTCTCTCTCTCTCTCTCTCTCTCTCTCTCTCTCTCTCTCTCTCTCTCTCTCTCTCTCTCTCTCTCTCTCTCTCTCTCTCTCTCTCTCTCTCTCTCTCTCGCGTGACCGCCATCCATCACTCCCCGCCACACAGCCTCAGAGTCACGCAGCCCACCCATCACATCTCTACTCGCCACCTTTGTACCAAGAAGCGTTCCTCTATTGTTTCACTCTTCACAATTGTTTCTCTTCCTCAGCACACACCCTCACCCTCACCCTCACCCGCCTCCCCGTCCCTTCCTGCGCTCTATCTTCCTCTCTCTCCGTTTCGCCTCTCTCTCGCTCTCTCTTCACTGTCCACCTCCCTCGCTCACTGTGTCTCTCTCTGATTAGAAAACTTTTTGGCGGTGCCGGGCTGACACTGGTGGGGGTCCATATATTTACGTCTTGCCAACTCATTCATTACCAACTTGTGGGGGAAGACTCTACTCCGTGTTGCTCCGCCTCTTCTTCCTTCCCTCCCTCCCTTCCTCTCTCCCTCCCTTCGGTTTCTGATTTTTGAGGTTCTAATTTTGGGCAGCGGTTCTGATTGTTTTCTTCTTCCGTGTGGTTGGGTTTTTTTTTTTTTTCTTCTTCTTCTTCTTCTTGTGGTGTTTACTTTTTCGTTCGTTTATTTTGGTTCATATTTATTTTTCGAAGGTTTTAGAGTTTTTCTCTGTCTGGTTCTTCCGTTGTTTCTTTTCGTTCGGTCACTCGTTTGTTTGTTTGTTTGTTTGTTTGTTTGTTTGTTTGTTTGTTTGTTTTACACATTTTTTTCAGGTAGACATTTTGTACTTTTCTCCTTTCATACTTTTTTGTCCTTTATTTTTTTTCTATCTATTTTGTAATCAGTGCAGTTTTCTATTTTTCTGTAATTCCTTAGCTACCTTTCTTTTATGTGTGCTGTCTGCTAGAAAACACACACACACACACACACACACACACACACACACACACACACACACACACACACACACACACACACACACACACACACACACACACAGTGATGAAGTAAGTCTAAATTTCCTCCAGGCTTGCATGTTCATCTTGTGAAGTAAATCTCATCACGTATGCAAGGCAGGGTGGTGGTGGTGGTGGTGGTGGTGGTGGTGGTGGTGCACAATACAGGGAATGGAAGATGGAAGTACTGAGATAGTTGCGTCAAGATGAAGCTACAGGTGAAGCTTGGCATACAGGTGATTCTTTTGTTCTGCTTACTTGCATTGCACACACACAGTAGTAGTAGTAGTAGTAGTAGTAGTAGTAGTAGTAGTAGTAGTAGTAGTAGTAGTAGTCTACAGTTTATTGACAAAAACACAAGTAATACGGAAAATTGCATCTCGTTTTTGTCCAACTCATGTAAAGAAAACAATAACATCTTGTTGAAGGGTAATGACTAAAATCAAATTAAGCATTAGAACGTCATGAAACTATATATTTTTTTTAAATCCACACAAAAATATATTAATATCATTGAAAACTATAATCAAAGAATATAAAATAACTAAAAATACAATACACACACACACACACACACACACACACACACACACACACACACACACACACACACACACACACACACACACACACACACACACACACACACACACACACACACACACACACACACACACATAGCACGCTGTCACCAACCACTGATATTACAACCTACTCCTCTACCTTCCTCTCCCTCAGCCTTCTCCTTCCCCTCTCCTACCCGTCCCTTCCCTTCCCACCTCAAACCTTACTCTTCACCCTTTGCTTCTCCTTCCTCATCCTTCCCCCATGGAAGTGAACCAAGCAAGTAATGATAGTTTGGGCAGCATGTTACACCTCACATCAGATTCGAGGCAGACTTCTGTTCAGGGGACGGAAGAAAAGATTGGGGGAATGCTGCCCGGAGAGAGAGAGAGAGAGAGAGAGAGAGAGAGAGAGAGAGAGAGAGAGAGAGAGAGAGAGAGAGAGAGAGAGAGGGAAAAGGAAGTTTGAGAATTAGACTGATGCATTGAAGGATGGAAGGAAGAGTAGGAGTAACAGAATCATTCGAAGACCAATTAAGAAAAGGAGGAACGAATTAATTAGAGGAAAAGAGAAAGGGCGTGA
>NC_087157.1:26285615-26290615 GCF_035594125.1 Scylla paramamosain
CCGCTCCCTCCCTCCCTCCAAGCCTCCCTCTCGCTGCTGTCACCGCCCTGCCTCACAATCTGGCGGCGTCGATGTGGCAGGACGTTTTAGAAGACTTTATTGTCCCGTCGGGTATTGAAGGTCGCTCTTGGGACGATTTTTATTGTATCTTTTACTGTGTTTGTTCTATCAACGTGTCTTGTCTCCCTGTCTGGTTTTTTTTTTTTTTCCTGAATAGATGCATGCGTGTTTGTTTTGCTTTTTTTTTTTTTTTTTTTTTTTTTGCGCTAGGTGTGATGGTGGCGTTATTGTGTTGCTGGGATGAGATGAACGGGTGAAGTTTGCGTGGTGAAAGAACAAAACAAGAAGAAACTGCAGTACTTTCTCCAACGTTTTGACAAAATTTTGGTCACAGAGAATAAGGAAGAAACTCTGAAGTGGTGGAAACGTTAGTTAAATACGGCCGCTTCCTGTTAAATCCTAACTTTACTCTTATTATAATGACTCGATTAAAGCTACTATGTTTGTATGCTAAATTTAGAGAAACGTTGAACTATTGTTGTGATTCGTGAATACTGTATAAAAGATTACTAATTCCATTCTTATTGTAAAGATTCGGATAAGGCCATAATATTTGTATGGTAAGTTTGGAGAAGCGCTTGAGTCTTGTTATGATTCATAGATAACACATCTCAGGAGACACAAGTCATTTCACGTACTTGCAAACACTATAACCAATCGTCTTCCTGAAAGAGTCTGAAGGCTCGTCAAACGCTCTCACTTTCTCCATGAATGTCGCTTGCCGTGCCGTCCACGCCTCCCATTGACAGCTCGGTCTTGCTGTCAGTTATTCATGGCATGGGAGGATTTATTTATCTTGTAAAATATTATGAAAGTATGCAACCTCCAGATACAAAGTTTTGGACCAGATGATATGACTGAGGCTGCCACACTCCATTAGTCTCAATTGTTTGTCCAGTAAAAAAAAATGATAATAATGATAATAATAAATAATATATTGTATTGTTGACTATGGTTTTATCTTTTGAGTGTGTGTGTGATGTTAGATGCAAGGAGGCAACCCACCACCCAAAAATCACACGATTGAACGCAGCTATTGTTTACAAGTTAAAGTAACAAAAAAATATATCAATCAAAGCAGTACATTAAAATTTGTGTGCAGAGTCGTCCTGAAATTGAAAAGAGTAGTAACGTGTCTCTTCCGTCGTATTTTTGTGCCGAGCTAAGGGAATTGACGTGACATCCTGCCCTAAAGGACAATAAAAAGGATATCGGAAAGTCCTCCATCATCGCCTCCACACTGGCCAAGAGAAGATTTTTTTTTTTTTTTTTTTTCTCTCCCCGGCGGGAATGTCGCCGCGCCGGGAAGGAACATGAGCTCTAAAACGTCATGGAAGTGATACCATTTTCTAGTTTACAGCGCTAATGATCTCATTACGTGATAGAGTAATTATTAATTTGAGCAAAAAGTTCACGGCTAATTAACTCATCTTTGGCGGCTAGTCAGCTGGGCAGCGGCGTGAGGATGACAGTGACGTGTATTTCTGATGACATGGAGTTTCTCATTTCAAAATTTGTCGTGACGGGAACAGTTGGCAGAGATGGACTGGTGATAGGGGGCGGCGGCGGCACGCGTGACGGGGTGGGGGCGTCACGCTGGGGCGGGCTGGCCGGGACTGCAGAACAGCCAGTGCGTGGAAAACCCATTATGCTGCAGGACGGGGAGCTCAGCCGCCTCTCGTTAGGCGTCCGCGTGCCGGGCAGGGAACCTTGTAACCCGCGTGGGAGGGACGGCGCGGGCTGGCGCTGCTGGTGAGGATCAGAACAAGCAGGCCACCCTCACCTTCCGTGATGACTCATATCGAGAGTCACCCTCCATTGGGTGCCTCCCCCGCCATGCACTGAGGGAGACGCAGAGGCTCGCTCATAAACAGTTGCTGGACTGACCAGTGCAAAGGACCATGTTTAGATGCCCTGTAGTTGCTGTGTGTGTGTGTGTGTGTGTGTGTGTGTGTGTGTGTGTGTGTTAACCAGCAGAGTAGTGTGCCGGCACAGTATAATTTATTTTTTGGCTGATGAGCATGGTGATGAGGTGACGACAGGTAGTATAATGAACCGATAAGAACCTTATATATATATATATATATATATATATATATATATATATATATATATATATATATATATATATATATATATATATATATATATATATATATATATATATATATATATATATATATATATATATATATATATATATATATATATATATATATATATATATATATATATATATATATATATCACACTCTCGGCGTATTTGTTAAGAGTAATTTAAAGGATTAGGAACGTGCTCGTAATGACGGTTGTCGCTCTTGTTACAATGTGGGTGAGGCTTACCACCCAGCCTCCCACTCTCTGGCGTCCTGGTGTTCACTCCCGCGCGTCCTGCGGCGTGAGAGGGTGGCTGCGGAGCAAGGAGGACTGGTATTCGTGCCCCGCTCCTCTGTCTTGGCAGGCCACCGTAGTTTCCCAGAACAATTATAACTCTACATGATAAATCACCTTGCATCCATTATTGTCTTCCGCTCCTAATGGTAGTGGATGATATAGTTCATGGAGACAGCCACGCCCCGACCCGCCCTGCTGCTGCTACTGCTGCTGCTGCTGCTGTTGCTGCTGCTGCTGCTGCTGCTGCTGCTGCTTCCGGGCGCCAGGCACCTCAGCTTTCCCCCTGAGGTGAAGGAAGTGGCTGGGATGATACTCTACCTAATTAGCATACTCCGGGATGTTCCCTATCGGCGCGTCGAGGCACGGCAGAGGTGCAGGGAGGGGTGGTGACTGGGGGGCAGGGATGGCAAGGATAGGAATGGGGAAAGGACACGGAAGGAGGAAGGGGCAGCAGAAACGGAGATGAGAAGTAATTGACAAGGGGGAGAAACAGTAGGACAGGGAAAGAGGGGAGAAGTGGATGCTAAAGACTATGAGGGACAAGGAAGGATGAAGGATACATAAGGAAACACACACACACACACACACACACACACACACACACACACACACACACACACACACACACACACACACACACACACACAGAGAGAGAGAGAGAGAGAGAGAGAGAGAGAGAGAGAGAGAGAGAGAGAGAGAGAGAGAGAGAGAGAGAGGTGGGGAGTAGATGGGAGAGGACAGGACAGGTAAAGAGGGGAGGACTGGATGGCAGGGAGTAAGAGAGAAAGGGAGGGATGAGAGGGTGGGATGGATGGGGTGGAGATGTGAGGGAGTGGAGTGAGGAAGGAGGAAGCTAACTTGGTCCATCCACCAGGGACACAAAACACCCCCAAAGCTTGACTTGACATATTTGCATTTCAGACAAGTCAGCACCAGGGAGGTTAATGTAATGTTCTTCACGGGTTTTAGACAACAAACGAGAGAAACTCATGTCATTTGGTGAATTTTCTCATTTAGGAGACTTTTTTTCGCCCTTCAAATAAACGCTTGTTAAATTAAACAACTTTGAAGCATAAGAACATAAGAAATAAAGGAAGCAGCAAGAAGCCATCAGGCCTGCACGTGGCAGTCCCTGTATGAAATATGCCTACCTATTTCCACCCATCGTCCCCATCCATAAATTCGTCTAATCTTCTCTTAAAGCTCCCTAATGTCTTAGCACAAATAACTTGATTACTGAGTCCGTTCCATTTTTCTACCACTCTATTTGAGAACCAATTTCTTCCTATCTCAGTTTTAAACCTAAATTTTTCAAGCTTGAACCCGTTATTTCTTGTTCTGTCCTGGTTACTGATCCTAAGAATTTTGCTTACGTCCCCCTTGTTATAATCCTTACATAACATACAAGAAGGTTAATGTAATCTTCCTCGTGGATTTTGCACAACAGAAGAGAGGATAATATCGTTTGTTCTTCTCACTAAAGAGGTTCTTTTTTCGCGTCCGAAAGAAACACTGCTTCAGTCACTCCTTCTTTCAAACTCTACTTACAATTCATCAGCTTATTAATTCCGCGCCCATGGCCAGGCTGGACTTGTGAGGTGGCTGATATTTCTAAGAATCTAATTAAAAAGGTTCTGCTGGCCCATGCATCCACCATTAAGAGCATCCCCCCGTCCCCTTCCCTCTCCCTCCCCATTCTCCTCCCCCTCCTTCGATGCCCCCACGCTCCCCCAGGGCGGCACACCCCAGGACCAGTTATGAGGCCTTCCCGGAATCAGCCCCACCGGGAAGAATTTACTGGGAAGGAATTTGGTTATTGTGGCTCGCGTACGCTCACCTACTCTGTGTCTGTATGTATGTGTGTCGATTGAAGGCCAGACACACGCGTACTCATGTATGTATTTTGGTATGTATGTCAGGTTTTTTTTTTTTTATTCCTCTCTCTCCGCGAATTTACACACACACACACACACACACACACACACACACACACACACACACACACACACACACACACACACACACACACACACACACACACACACACACACACACACACACACACACACACACACACACACACACAGTTGGTGCGATGTTTCATTATACACTTCCTTCCCTCATAACGAGTTTAATCTTGACATCACGACCAGTCTGATGATTCCCCTCCCCATCCCTTACCCCTTCCCTCCCCTCTCTTCTCCCTCCCCCAGAAAAAAATAAAATAAATAAATGAATAAATAAATAAAGTAAAAGAGAGAATCAGAAAGTGTAATACCTTCATACATTCCCTTCATTATTCCTCTTTCATCATTAGCGTCATTTATTCTTATACAACTATCTTTTTTTTCCTCTCCTTTCTCTTTTTTTTTTTCTGTCTCTCTTTCACTCACACATTCGCCACAAAGTTATAATTTCCTTCGTCAGCAGACACAAGCATACTGTTAACTCTCTCTCTCTCTCTCTCTCTCTCTCTCTCTCTCTCTCTCTCTCTCTCTCTCTCTCTCTCTCTCTCTCTCTCTCTCTCTCTCTCTCTCTCTCTCTCT
>NC_087157.1:26295615-26310615 GCF_035594125.1 Scylla paramamosain
AGTTAAATAAAGAGATAAGAAGAAATTGGTTCTCAAACGCAGTGGTAGATTAATGGAATGGACTCAGTAATCAGGTTGTTAGTGCTGAATCATTAGGGAACTTTAAAAGAAGATAAGACAAATTTATGGATAGGGATGATAAGAGGAAATAGGTGTTTCATACAGGGAATGTCACGTGTAGGCCTGATGGCTTCCTGCAGCTTCTCTTATTTTCTTATGTTCTTATGTTTATCACCACTGTCACCAAAACCATCTTCACCACACTTCTCACCATCCCTTACCACACTGCAATACCATTTTTTTTTTTTTTTTATGAATAACGAAGAGGGGAAAGAGGAAGAACTAAAGTGTATTTTCTCTCCCCTACTCAATAATTAAGGTTCATTACTACTACAGTTACCGAAATGTCTGTGATAGAGTACATGCAGGTAACCAGACTCGAATGCTGGTAGCTCTCATTAATATCATCCTCCTCCACACACACACACACACACACACACACACACACACACACACACACACACACACACACACACACACACACACACACACACACACACACACACACACACACACACACACACACACACACACACACACACACACACACACACACACACACAACATTCCATACCATTTTCAATCACCTACGTGTCTTACAAATTATTAACACGAGATAGAAACTGATAAAACTGACTAAAACTAATCAATGAACGAGCTTTGAGAATATTTTTAAGAGAGAGAGAAATACTGTGACATACGTACGTAGATGTGTTGATATGAAGAACACAGCTTTAAAATAAGACACGATTCAGAGAGAGAGAGAGAGAGAGAGAGAGAGAGAGAGAGAGAGAGAGAGAGAGAGAGAGATCTGGAGAAGGTGTGAGTGGCAAGTGTGTGTCATTTGAGTGGCAGGGCATCGATCACGCCACACAGAGCGACACTCATGATTAGTGTTCAATGTGTGTGATCACATTCCCGCCGCGGGCTGCATATGGCCGCGGAGGGATACCCGCTTGTACGAGGTGGTGGTGCTGAAGGATATATTTGTTACGTGGAGAACTGTAACAAAAGAAAGATACAGGTAGAGAGATTTATCATGAGTAAATATATTGTGACTTGGTAGACCGATAGATAGACTGATTGACTGATAGGTAAATGAATAGACTGTTAATGTATAGATGAATGAATTAATGAACAGACAGGAAGACAGATATTTGCATAATTGATAGATAGACAGGCATATATTTAAATAGAATTACAGATAGATGTACTGAATGATATAGGAATAGATAGACAGATAAAGTGATACATAAACAGATATATCGATTTCTGCATAGATGGAATAAATAGTATATTGAATAGGCGTACAAATAGCTGAAGATGATAGATATTAAATTAACAGTCAAATAGAGAGGTAGATAGTTGACCTATCAATGAAATACTACAATATGCATTGGTCAAGAAATATCTATATCTGAAGGTTAAATTATTCTTTAACTCTATTTCATCATATAGACACACCCTTTCATAAGTCTGAACGAAATTAGTAGACAGTTTTTTTTTTATCTCTACTCTTCTTTACGTGTATCTGAGAGACAGAGTTTGGCTTCCTCTCGCAGTGTTAGTGTGCTGGAGTCCACGTGTTATCACCTGAGTGTGGGTGTGGGTGTTGCGCCTCTCCTCCTTCACCACACGGCCATAAACACTCCCAGCGCATTACTTCTTCCCGTGGTCTTCGCTCATTTGTTATCCCTTGCTCTCTTTCTTCCCCTCACTTTGTTTTTTTCATCTTCACCTGTGTGTTCCTCCACCACTACCGCCTCCCACTTGTCATCCAACTCACTCCTTCCCACACTCTCGCTGCTTGCAATTCCTCACCTGCTTCGTCTTGACGTCTTGTGTGTGTGTGTGTGTGTGTGTGTGTGTGTGTGTGTGTGATAACATTTAGACCAGTAATTTCTTCAGCGTGACTGTTAAAGTTACCAGGACATAAAACTTGTACTCGTCTGCCAAATGTTTGTTGGAATAATTGCTTTCCACTTATCGGTAACAAATGGTTGCCTTCCCGTCCCCAACCCGCAGACATGTTTCAAGTGTCTTCGCTCACAGCATTACCATTTAAATATTTAACAAACAATTGAAAGTTAATGACAAGCAAACTTTTGGATGAAAAGTTAATCAGCCTGAGTTCATTCGCTTTGTTCTACATGGTGTCCACACATGTCTCCGTGTCACTTTTTTGCTAGCCGTGAGGGACAAATCTAACTGTTGGTGACGCGGTTCCCTCCTCACTGTGTGTATATGTGTGACGCCCTCTGAGGAGTGAGGGGCGCGGCGCAAGGTCAGCGTATCAACATCTGCCAGGGTTTCTACTGTCAAGGAACACGAGAAGTGCCTCCTCCAGCAAGCAAAGTCAGGCGTGAGGGGTCAGTGCCTTACGCTGCATGCTCAGTGGGCGGCGGCAGTCGTGCGTGACCCGCGGTGCTCAGGTCACCCGTGTCCCTCGTCACTGTGAAGCCTTTGTGTGGCGCCATTACCATAAGTGCAATGTGCTGGCTTCATTATTGACGGACAAGGTGTTATTGGCTCCTGGACGTTTCATAGTATTCATGAGTCCCTTTCCGCCGAGCATCGTCATCAATCACTTCCTGTGTTAAATTGGTAAAGGAGCTGAATCGTATATTTCATATTGATGGCGCGGCGTGTGTGAGGGACGGGCGGAGGGACACGCGGCGGCCCGCTCTCACACCGGCCCTCTTTAATGACCTGTCAAGCGCCGCCACACCACCACACCGTCACACCGCCACACTGGCCGGGAATTCCTTCGCCGCAGACAGAACAACACTGAACCATATTAGAAAGTCTTGTCGAACTTATATATATATATATATATATATATATATATATATATATATATATATATATATATATATATATATATATATATATATATATATATATATATATATATACACACACACACACACACACATGAGACCGATATTTGGTGGTGCTCAAAGCGGACAACAGACGGGTTACGGCTCAGTGGATCTAGCGAATATAAAATGATTGAGAGCTAAATGTTAATGAGTCTTGATGCAAACGAGGCTGGTGTGTGAGGCCTGCTAGGCTGTTATGTGTGTGTGTGTGTGTGTGTGTGTGTGTGTGTGTGTGGGTGGGTGGGTGGGTGGGTATGGGCATCATGCTCACCAGATGGCCCCAACACCGTAATGAAAGGACCCAAGCAGAAAAACGCAGAAAATTTGCCTTATTCATCACATCCCCAAGAGTGAATCGTCATCGTTGTCGTTGTTCACGTTGGTGCTGCTAATGTGGGTCCTGGTACTATTGCCCCTGCTCTCGTTAACACGGTTACTGGCGGCACTGCTGCATCTGTTCTGTCAGCGATGGGGTGGAACAGGGAAGAGTTAAGTCATCCAGAAATCGTTACAGTGTTCGGTTTTGCGGCGGAGTACTTCACTGAGTGGCAGGCAACGTGTGTGTGTGTGTGTGTGTGTGTGTGTGTGTGTGTGTGTGTGTGTGTGTGTAAATACTTTCACATTTAATTTCAACGCAATAGAAATCCCTCATAAGTGACCAACCCTTCTTAACCAATAACGAAAGAAACCGATAGACCAAAAAACAAGAGAGCAAGAGAGAGAGAGAGAGAGAGAGAGAGAGAGAGAGAGAGAGAGAGAGAGAGAGAGCCTGTTATTTACGTCGTAGAATTAAAGTTTTTGTGTGAATCGCTCATGTTCCCACACGAGTCTGGACCATCATTACGGCAGTCAGTCTGACCCCACTCCGCGCACAGCCTCCGGAACACTGATAAATAAGCTGACGTAACGTGGACGTGAAAAATGTGGACAAGATTAGCGAGGAATGAACCACAAACTGAGGTTGAGAGCATTGTAAGGGCCGCGGAGGTACAAGCCGGTGAGGGGAGCCAGCCACGGAGAGCGGAATATTGAGTGTGGCGTGTGGTGGAGAGAGAGAGAGAGAGAGAGAGAGAGAGAGAGAGAGAGAGAGAGAGAGAGCCCAGCATCCAAGCCTCACCTCTGACCTTTCTGGCCGCATGACGACTGCCGTTACTCATCCTTCCTGCATGAGAAGAGCTGAACAACCGTGTCTTTGCTTCATCTTAGCCTCCCCGCCTGCCCTCCGGTCCACCCTTGTCCTGGCGGCGGCTGTACAGTAATGCCCGGCCAGTGTAACGCTTAGCACTTCGTAACGGTGGCTTACAATGGCAGTGTTGTACTGTAGAAATGCGTTTGTAGATCTTGCGTGACACCATACAAATTAAAGGTTACGGTCTGAGAGAGAGAGAGAGAGAGAGAGAGAGAGAGAGAGAGAGAGAGAGAGAGAGAGAGAGAGAGAGAGAACGCCTGCCTACCATCCTGCCTGTCTGCGTATATGTGTTTCCATGCCTTTGTCTGTTTTGTATGTATGCATGTATGTATGTATGCATATATGTGTGTGTCTGTGTACCGTCAGCTTGCCGGTCTATTTGGCGGAATCTTTGGAACCATCCTGTTGGTGTTTGTTGACTCGTGGCCTGTGTTGACAACGCGCTGCTCTTCCATAACTCTATAGGACATCCCCATTTCCCCCTGCCTCCCTGCGTCCCTCCTCTGTACATCCCCACATCCCCACACGCTCCTGCTTCCCTCTCCTGTATATCCCCACAACCCCACACGCTCCTGCTTTCCTCCTTTACACATCCCCATATACCCACACGCCCCTGCTTCCCTGTCTCCTTCCCCTGTACATCCCCACACATCTTCCTCCCTGCCTCCTTGCCCCTACACGTCCACACCTCCCAGAACCAATTTCAATCCACAGGCGAACGATTTCCCGCGTAGACTGCCTGTGTTTATTCACTCTTAGGTGTTCTGCGATGCTCTGATCAGTATTAGTGTGTGTTTTGTTCTGCGTATTGGTGTCCCCGCTGTCTGCTGCTGCTGCTGCTGTGGTGGTGGTGGTGGTGATGGTGGGGCTGGCTTGTGGCGCACGGCTTGTGGTGGTTACCGGTAGTGGGCGCTTGTTGTTGACTCTGTGTGTTTGTGTGCTGAGAGAGAGAGAGAGAGAGAGAGAGAGAGAGAGAGAAGGGAAGGGAGAGGTTAGGTGTGTGTGTGTAGCTAGTGACTCCGCTCTCCTCTCCTCTCTGGTTGTCATAGTGCCGCCAGTGATATTATTCCCCATGACAACCACTCTCTCTCTCTCTCTCTCTCTCTCTCTCTCTCTCTCTCTCTCTCTCTCTCTCTCTCTCTCTCTCTCTCTCTCTCTCTCTCTACGCAAAGATGCTAGTGTCTTTCTTTTGCTGATTACGTATAGGCAGTGTGTGTGTGTGTGTGTGTGTGTGTGTGTGTGTGTGTGTGTGTGTGTGTGTGTGTGAGAGAGAGAGAAAGAGAGAGACCCCATGAATAAAGGTTTGGAAATTCTGGGGAAACAAGCATGAGAACCCACCGCCTGGCAGGGAACTCTAGGCGGCTGTCTTTTGTTTTGTTTCATCTGGTGGGCGGCAGTTAGAGGCCATTTGGCAAGATAAATGAGGTGGGCTGAAGGCAGTAGTCCCCTGGCCCATATTTATACCTGCTGGGTGTGGGATCCGCTGCAGCCGCCTCGTGTGTGCCCAGTCACCCGTGCTGGAGCTCATCTGTTTCACCTGTTTCACCTGTTTGAGTGCCGCGGTCCACTTCACAAACTGCAGGTCAGGTCTTCGGCTCCTCTCTGCGTGGACTCTATCTCCCTCTCACTCGCTTGCTCGCTCGCTCTCTTTTTTTTTCCGTCCCTGTCTCTTCATTTTTTTTTTTTTTATCTGCCTGTGAGTGTTGGTAAATGTGCGTGGGGGGGGGGGAGTGTTGATAGGTGTGTACTGGTGGGGGGGCGGGGTGAAAGCAGTGTTGATTTTTTTCTTTTTTTTTTTTTTTTTTTTGGGGTGGGGGTAGAGGGTGTTGTGTGTCTGTATGAGTGGGGGTGGATGTAAGGGGGGTGTATGGGTTACTGTGTGTCTGTGCGTGGTGGGAGAGTGTTGATAGGTGTGTGTATGGGGGGAAGCTGTGTGTGAGTGTGAGTGCTTTCGGATCCGTCTGTTCTTGTCTACGTATCGTATTAAGGGACTGAAAGTGTTTAAGTTTAAGGGAAAATCTTTCAGTGGCTTATCTTCAGTGTTTGTATGTAGGGCGAAATTAAAAGAGGTAGTAATAAGAAGCCGAAGGCTGATATACGTACTGTTATTTTGCTATACTCAAGAATATAGATTAACAAATGTGTACATAGAGTGAATTATAATAATGGTAAGAAGAAGTAAAAGATCCTAGTGGTAAGAAGATGATCCTATAATTTTACTGCCCTTGTCACGATCCCGGTTATCTTTCCAAGAAAGTGGACGTTACACTGATCCCAGAAAGTCTTAAAGGTCTGGATTTTTAAAGGCCTCGAATACCTAACCGACCTACCCGAAATTGTTAGCTATTAAACCCTCTCACAAAACCCTTACCTTGGCACAGCACGCCAGAAATCACCTCAATACCAGATCAATGTTGAATAGAAAACACAATTATTCTATATAATAACAGGATATATTGAATATAATGTTAACTTACAAATAACTTGAGGTAGTACACATTAAAGGAAATTAGGGGACAAATTTCTACCCAAGACCAACACAGGATAATCCCCACACTCAATCACAATAGATTCCCTCTTTTACACAGGCTCCTATATCGCCTCCCTTATTGCTCAAAGGTTATACACACCAATATATGACATTCCCGTCACTTCACAAAGCATTAAGACCCTTTCACTCCTTCATAGGCCGCTGAAATATTTTTCCCAGCTGCGGGAATTTCCCTAGACGCTGTCACCGTGTCACCAAGTAACAATTCACGTATTTTACCTCCTCAGACCTCATAAGACATCACCATCACCATAGATCACCTATAACACCATAACACCACCCCCAAAGACACCAATGACGCCACAACACCACCGCAGCCCCAACTACAAAATGGCTGCCTCTCACCCCGACACTATCCCCTCAGCGTTACATAACCAACACAACTCACCAACCACATTTCAGCGGAAAAGAGGTCTTGGTACCACAAAAAAAAATCACCAACCTGATCCTGGATATCAGGATTATACCACCACATCACAAATACCTCTACACATACAGTCGGTCACCACACCACACTCGAATTTATCCCCTGAGAAACGCCACCCTCTGTTATCCCTCAGGGCCTCTGGCACTCTGAAATTCTGCTGAGTCAGATACACAAGCCAAACGTGTATCGTCCCCTCGCCTCCACACATTCCACCTCACATTTTCCCTTACATATAAAGAACTTAAATTATGAAGAGAATGATACTACATGATATAAAATGAGTAAATAAGTCTTATACTAACTTATAACTAAGAACAAAGATATGTTTAGAAGGAAAACGGAACACGGTGGACACTAAGTAAACGTGTTCCTTTTCAGGGCGAACTCGGCAAATAACATGACACCCTTGAGAACGAATGGACAAATGCATAAATACGTACCTGTACACACGCCTAAATTACCGTACATCAAGATGGATATGAACAACTGTAAGAAAAAAAATTAAGAACAATAAAATGTAAGAAGCACAGCGTGTAGAAGCCATGAAGGGAAACACCAAACTTTTAAGTATCAGTAGATTTCTTATGTCAGAGTACGATCGTGTAGGTTTACCATAATAAAGTAACAAGTATCATTTTACTCCTGAAAGCGTTAACAAGCATCATATTACCACTCAAAGGGTTAAACTACCTCCAGGCAAACTGACACGAGGTAATGCTGGGCCGGTGGTTTGACCTCCATACTCGGCAAGGGATCAGTATCACGGCTAGGGAGGATCCAGCCCCATTAGGCCGCCGTGCACTCCCTCTCGCGGCCGACTCTCCCCTCCCAGCCTCGCGGTGATGCGCCCCTGAAAACATGCTCCATATTCTAAAACACATCGACTAATTTCAAAAGACTCTTGTTAAAGTTACACAAAATTTTTAAGAGTGTTTGTATGGTTCTAGTAACAAATTAACAAGATTTCTACATTATTAACAGGAGAAAGACCCTTGAGAACCTGACTGATTATCTCTGTGGCCTTTGGAAGTCGCGGTGAGAGAGCGAAGTACGAGTATTTCTGAATACCGCCCCCATGACGCACGGAGGCTATATATTCACAACGGCGATCTCTGTTGAGCCTAATGTGCGGCGGGTCATTAAACACGTTCATCTTTTAGGGTGTGTGTGTGTGTGTGTGTGTGTGTGTGTGTGTGTGTGTGTGTGTGTGTGTGTGTGTGTGTGTGTGTGTGTGTGTGTGTGTGTGTGTGTGTGTGTGTGTGGCGCGGTGGATTCCCTCGCTCCGTCTTTCTCGCTTCTAAGGTCCGTATTTGCTCTCCTCACCACGACACCAAGGGCCACGGAGATGATTAGCAGGGTTCTCAAGATCGTTTCTCCTTTTATTAATGTAGAAACCTTTTTATTTTGTCACTGAACCGTATGAACAGTTAAAAAACCTCGTGTAACTTCAACTAGAGCCTTGTGAAAGTAGTGGACGTGCTGCTCAGAAGTGTTTCAGAATATGATTCAAACTCTCTCTCGGTATTCTGGGCGCCTGCCACAAAGCCGGGATTAGCTAAGACGTGGCTTTGTGTGGCTCCCTAATTGCTCCCCCGGATGCAGGTGTGTTGTGGCCAGCAGTGTTGAGTTGGTGGTAATTTGTCTGTATTTCACATTGTCTTGCTTAAAAACATTCCATCCTGAGTGAGAAAGACTTACGAGCGCCCCCGAAGAAGCATTGTGTGGCGTGTCCCTGAGGGAGGGTAGGCTGCTATCGGGGACGTAACGAACATAAGGGAAGCTGTAAAAAGCCAGTAGGCCTACACGTGGCATGCTTACGTACGTCCACCTAGCATCCTTTTTGTATTTATTCTTTTCAAAGCTCCCTATTGACTCTGCACTAACACCTTGGTTACTGAGTTTATTCTAGTCATCTAGCACTATTTGAGAAACCAATGCCTTCCTGTCCCTTTTTTTTATGTACAAATTATTGAAACTTACATCTGTCATTTTAAGTCCTGTCTAAATTCCAGTGCTATCTTGATATCTAGGATAGGATTGATAAATTTCGTGACAGTTCTCATAACTCTGGACTTTCTTTTTGGACTATTTTGGTACTGTCATCTTTAGTGAGACTTTTTGTCTCCTGTTTTTGTTGTCCTTAGCCAGCGCCTCCCTTACATAAAAAATTCCTGATAGTCAAGAGTACGAAGGTAAACTCTGGAACTCCCTGCCTACTTTTGTATTTCCACCTTCTTATGACTTAAATTCTTTAAAAGAAGGTTTCAAGACACATTCTCCAATATTTCATTATTATATTTGACTTCCCTTTGGGAACTAGCACACAAGTGGGCCTTTTCTTCAGTTTTATTGCCCTTGTAGATGAGATATAGGGTTGTGGATGAGGTTATAGAGTTACAGATGGAATGGAGTGATGAAGTGGAGGTGGAGTGGGAGTTGCACCTTCAGTTGAATCCCCGTTGCCTTCTTGAGAGTCTCACATTCCTGTAATTACAGTTAGGAAACACCGGTACTTAGTGTTAATCTTCTTAATCATGCGGTACCTGTCTTCTGCCTACTTAAGTTTTGTGTTGCTGTCCATCACTCCAGCACACCAGCGGCCCAGGGGCGCCTCCTCCCTAGGACGTGCCTCATCCCTCGTGTCCCTTAGTCTCTCCTTTATCCGTCTTAATGGGGAAAGGGAAAAGGAAATGAACCTCAAAAGGGCTTGGTGAAGGTGGACAGGAACTAGAGAGAGAGAGAGAGAGAGAGAGAGAGAGAGAGAGAGAGAGAGAGAGAGAGAGAGAGAGAGTGAGAGTTTGTTACCCGTACATATATGTTAAGTCCAACTCCTTAAAATAAACAAATAATGCAGTAGGCCACAGTCAGACCTCCCTATGTTGATCTACACACGAGCATTTATTCATTCACCTATTTACTCTGCTTAACTTTGTGGCCGATAGGCAAGCTGTGTACTTCCCAAGGCTGGAGTCACATGGGAGTTAAGAAATCGGATTATTTTCAGCTTAGATAAAAGCGTGGACCTTTCCCTTCTCCTCCGCCTCTGCTCCTCCGCCTTCGACCCTCACCCACCCGTCACCCACCACCCCCCTCACCCGCGTCCCGTCTCCCGCACCCTTAGCATCACCAGAATTGTGACGTTATACATTAAAACCTTGACAGAGCTCTTTGCATATGGCATAAATTCCCGGAGTGTCTCTGCCAGGTAATGGAAAAGTACATAAAAACAAAAGAAGTCTGGGAAACGTACTCTGTAACCTCTGTAGGAATCTGCACAGCCCCTCGCCCAGGTTTGGTTAGGTTAGATTGGGACACACTGCCCTTTCCACTTATTGTAGTAGCAACCGATCCTCTTTGTGGCCATACAATGAGAAGATCGACATTAGGTTAGGTTAGGTTGGGACTCGCTGTCTTCCCCAGTTATCGTAGTGGCATCCGAGTCTCTATGAAAGGATCGACATTAGGTTAGGTTAGATTTGGTTAGGTTAGGCAAGATTAGAACGCTTCTCCCAAGTCATCGTAGTAGCATCCGAGCCTCTTTGTTGCCATGTAATGAGAGGATCGAGATTAATCTGTGTAAGAGCTGCACTGCCAAGGGTTACCGCCTCCCTCTCTTGTGAACCAGCCCTCACTACTACCTCCCTCCCTCCCTGCCCCACCCCTCACTACTGCCCCTCTCTCTCTCTCTCTCTCTCTCTCTCTCTCTCTCTCTCTCTCTCTCTCTCTCTCTCTCTCTCTCTCTCTCTCTCTCTCTCTCTCTCTCTCTCTCTCTCTCTCTCTCCCTTCCTATCCCTCACTTCTGTATCTCCCTTCCTCCCTCCATCCCCTATCCCTCACCACCCGTCCTCTTACCCTCCCAACCCTCGAGGGCACACACACACACACACACACACACACACACACACACACACACACACACACACACACACACACACACACACACACACACAGTTACGGGGCTCCCTCACACAATGGATATTACTCTGGTTCAGGCTGGTCCACTCTTTTTAGATGATGGATTGCATTTATCATAATATTTGTGATGAAAAAACCTGGTGGTGGTGGTGGTGGTGGTGGTGGTGGTGGTGCCGCCGCTTCTGCCTGCCTGCTCGTGTTAGGTTTGAGGTTATGGAGAAAGGGGGAGGTTAGGGAGAGAGGGGTGAGGGATGGGAGGTTCTGTCTTGTGGTGCGGTTGTTTTGTGTCCTCTCTCTCTCGTTTTTTTTTTTTTTTTTTTTTTTTATGGCGGAGTGAAAGTTGAGGATTGGTGAGTGAGTGCATCGCTTTTGTTTGTGTGTGTGTGTGTGTGTGTGTGTGTGTGTGTGTGTGTGTGTGTGTGTGTGTGTGTGTGTGTGTGTTTAGTGCTCAAGTATAGATGGCGCTCTCTCTCTCTCTCTCTCTCTCTCTCTCTCTCTCTCTCTCTCTCTCTCTCTCTCTCTCTCTCTCTCTCTCTCTCTCTCTCTCTCTCTCTCTCTCTCTAGAATGAGTAATGCCGGGCGATGCAACAATGGCAGCAGCAGCAGCAATAATGAGTCAATCCCTCGAGTAGATAGATGAATCTGGCACATAACTGAGCGAAGGCAGGGCGAGGCGAGGCGAGGGAAGAGAGAAAGACTGAATGTGTTGGATCATCTAATACGGTCCTCCTCAAGCCTTATTAAGAGCTATTTGAGCCTTATTAATGCTCTCCAGGAAGCCTCGCGGGCAACGGGGACTCCGGAGGAAGGAAGGACGGGGGAAAACCAAATTAAGACTGACTCTAATTACTTTGGGGAGATAAGTCGTTCCATACTTGATTAAGCGTACAGGTGTATGATTAGTGTTGACATGTGGACGGGTTCCCGAGTCTTGCCGGGGATGTGGAGGAAGACAAACATGGGGAAGGTCAGTTTGGTGGAGTGAAGACTGGTATCCCTCCACTCTTCACCCGTCCATCCACCTCATCAGGTCCTCCAGTCCACCGTGAAATGTCTAACACAAGGAACCCTCCCTCTCTTCCTCCCTCTCTCACTCTCCCCTCCCGAGATGTAATTCCTCCCCCTGCTAATAAGAAGTGGGTCTTATTTCCGTGTGGGTAACGGGACGATGGGGTCATTTTGCCTCACCTTGGCTCCCTCCCCATCATCTCCTCCCCATTGCCTTCTCTTCCATTAATCATCGGATTCCACGCGTTTGGGTTTCACGGAGGTTAACACGAACTGATAGGATAAGGCCAAAGGACTTCAATGTAATGTGATATGCATATTTCAACGTATTATCCTGTGATCACGTGATGCAGAGTCAGAACATTGTACTAACCGGGTCTTTCTTCCCCCCCCAGCTGGAGCACTGCTACTACCACGGCACAGTGAAGGACTACTCGGGCGCCATCGCTGCCTTCAGGACCTGCAATGGCTTGGCGGGCATCATCCAGCTGGGCAACGAGACTCTCCTCGTCTCCCCGATGGTTGGCGGTGAAAAGCTGGTGAGTGGCAAGCCGAAGAGGGGCTGGGAGGGGCTGGGAGGGGTTGGGAAGGAATTGGAGGGGCGGGCGTTGGGACAGAGTATTAGAATAGGAACTGAGGCTTCCCCTGCGAAATATTCGGTAGGATATTTTTCCCCGCTCCCTCAGTGATCAGGACGGGCCATGCGGCGGAAAAGGTGAGGCGGTGAGAGCATCAAACCCTCCACGCTTCCAGGTTCACCTCCCGCATCAGCCACGGTCTTCCTAAAGCTGCTGTGTCTTCATCCTGGCCAGACGTGTATTGCTGGGACCTCTGAATGTTTAGCTATGTTATCGTGCTCTAATTCGTCTTTCGTTCCTCAGCTCATCCCCCACCCCCACCCCCTCCCTCCCTTCCACAGCCAGCAGGGAAGCAGCATCATATTACCTCACTCCCGCAGCCCAACCACACCTCCTCCCGCTGTGACAATCCCAAGACATCATCCACGAAATAAAAGCTTCAGAAATTTGGAAAAAAAAAACCGTATATATATAAAGAAAATAAACACTCGTAGATAAAACCCGTAGCTGGGGAAATCGGCTTACCTCGTTCGTCAATATCGGACAGGGATCTGGATTCTCAATACCCGATTTGTGGATGTTTTCTAACTCTCAGCATCGTCATACGCGGCCGATGCTGAGCCTGGAGTATTTACTGGTAGGCTTCGAGGGTTTTTTTTTCTCTCTCTCCACGGGCAGCGTCTTGTGATGATATACTCATTGTGGTGTTGTGTTATTAGGGAATTACGGACTCTCTCTCTCTCTCTCTCTCTCTCTCTCTCTCTCTCTCTCTCTCTCTCTCTCTCTCTCTCTCTCTCTCTCTCTCTCTCTCTCTCTCTCTCTCTCTCTCTCTGCGTGCCAGGAAAATATTTTTTTCAAGTAAAACTGTTGCGAAGGCATTGTCATTGCAGTTATATCTAATTTCTTTTTAATTATTATTAGAGAAAGATAAGAAGATGTGGCAGTTTGGTTTCGTTAGGGTAAGAAAATTATTAAATTATGAAGAATTGCAACTGAGTATGTTTTGTTTCTTTACCTACCAGAAAAAATAAATGGCTTCACATGAGATTGAGATAAGCGTAGGTAATTTTATAATAATACCTGCATTTTTAAGTACTGAGGAAGTTTATTATTTATCCTACTAGCGAGGTAAGTGGGAGTCGAGTTTATGTGCCCGCAAGTTAGTTCACGGAGACTTCACTGGCGGCAATTCACTCTACTGCTGACATCGGGTTGGACCTTTGCCTCCCTCTCACCACCCCGCCCCCTCCTCTCCCTACCTTTCTTCTCCTCCATCCCTCCCTCCGCGCCGTCTCTTTAAAGTTAAGATTAATCCCCGCCACAAATCAGCCCCGTTGTGCATCCCCCGCATTGTTTCCTTTCATACGTGGCCAAAGTGACAAAAACCCGCGGCACTTAGCAAGGAGGGAGCCACTGGGCACCACGCCAGCGGCAGAGAGGAAGCCCTGTATAGAGATCCCAGCCACAAGACCACAGCAGCCTCGTACGGTGGTTCAGTGGCTGTAATTATGTAATGATAAATTGGTGTCTTATTAATGGTCACAAATGGTAGTTTTAGTTTCTATTTCTTTCTTAACAATACGAGAGGATATATTTCTTTTTCAATACGGCACAGATGAAAAAAAAATTACCTAGTGATTGATGGATAGATAGATAGATAGATAGACAGACGTGCATTTGCGCAATCTAGTGATGTTACTAAAACTTCTGAAACATTTTTGCACATCACAAGTTGAGGCAGCTGTACGTATCCATCTGTGGTATTAAATTACAGACTTAATGACACCTTTCCTTTTAATCCACGGGTATGAGTCCAAATATTCATGAAATCACGAGACCTCACCTCACCTAACTGGGATTCGAACTAAGAGGTGCCAGTCGAGCTGTAGAGTTGGTGACACGTTTTCCCCATGACACCAGCTGTCCTTATGAGTCAAGAGCCGCTGCCAGATGCACAGGACGTCGGTATATTTGATCCTGTGTTGACTCGCGTTCAGCTGCTGCGGGACCTTCCACTCTGGGCACGGGTGAGCTAAGGGCGAGGCTGGCGTGGCGAGGAAAGGGGGGTAATAGGTTAATAGGAGCGAGCCGCCTTTGCTTCATCCATCACAGGAAAGACTCGTGGCTCTTATGAAAACTGTGTGTGGGAAAGGCGACACCTGGCCACCCTGTCTCGTGTTGCGGCTCCCATCACACCTGCCGCCCCCTCACCGCGTCTCACACCCTGACACCCTGACACCTACTCCCTAGTCTCGTGTCCCCCTTCCCCCTCCTCCCCTTCATCATCTCCAGTGCACGTCTTTCGACACACACACACACACACACACACACACACACACACACACACACACACACACACACACACACACACACACACACACACACACACA
>NC_087157.1:26315615-26383115 GCF_035594125.1 Scylla paramamosain
TCTGGTGAGTAGCGAAGGCCTGGCATCCCTTACCATACACATTCATTTAATTGGCAGATACTAGCGATATAATACTTATTACTTCATGTGGATAACTGCATGCATTTCCCTGCCCAGAAATATGACTAAATGGCCCACAATGAATACTTAATGGCGTGTTTCGTAATTATATTGAAAAATGCACCACATTATTTTGTTAAGTTTGAGGAGTTGCCTTAGTTGTCATGGGATGATGGAGGGCGTCTAGGAAGAAGTGCCTACATAATCGATGATTTAGAGCAAGATACTGACATAGTGCATGTGGACTCATATAAGCTTCAAACACATTAAGGACTATATTCTGAAACACTTCTGCGCCACAGCTGCACTATAGTCAAAAGGTTCTAGTGACAGATTAACATGTTTTCTACATTATTAATGGGAAAAACACTCTTGAGAACCCGGCTAATCATCTCTGTGGCCTTTGAAAATATCCATGGTGAGACAGCAAAGCGCTTCAGAATACGTGCCTGATTCTCAGAAACGAACACAACTAGTGCTTCACCAAGTATTGTAGTTCAGAAAGGGTGCGTCGACTCGTGTTGTCTGCCGGCCGTGAGAGGAGCTGAGGAACTGCCACCTGTCTCGGATGTCCTTATTAGTCTGCATGGGAAATTGTAGCATTGTAGTGAAGTAAATGTGCCACCTGTAATTATAGAGGCGCTTTTTTTTTTTTTATGTAGGAGGGACACTGACCAAGGGCAACAAAAACCCAATAAAAAAAAAAAAATGCCCACTGAAATGCCAGTCCCACAAAAGGGTCCAAAGCGGTAGTCAAAAATTGAAGGATAAGTGTTTTGAAACCTCCCTCTTGAAGGAATTCAAGTCATAGGAAGGTGGAAATACAGAAGCAGGCAGGGAGTTCCAGAGTTTACCAGAGAAAGGGATGAATGACTGAGAATACTGGTTAACTCTTGCGTTAGAGAGGTGGACAGAATGGGGTGAGAGGAAAAAAAAAGTCTTGTGCAGCGAGGCCGCGGGAGGAGAGGAGGCATGCAGTCAGCAAGATCAGAAGAGCAGTTAGCATGAAAATAGCGGTAGAAGACACCTAGAGATGCAACATTGCGGCGATGAGAGAGAGGCTGAAGACAGTCAGTTAGAGGAGAGGAGTTGATGAGACGAAAAGCTTTTGATTCCACCCTGTCTAGAAGAGCAGTATGAGTGGAACCCTCCCAGACATGTAAAGCATACTCCATACATGGACAGATAAGGCCCTTGTACAGAGTTAGCAGCTGGGGGGGTGGGGTGAGAAAAACTGGCGGAGACATCTCAGAACGCCTAACTTCATAGAAGCTGTTTTAGCTAGAGATGAGATGTGAAGTTTCCAGTTCAGATTATAAGTAAAGGACAGACCGAGGATGTTCAGTGTAGAAGAGGGGGACAGTTGAGTGTCATGGAAGAAGAGGGGATAGTTGTCTGGAAGGTTGTGTCGAGTTGATAGATGGAGGAACTGAGTTTTTGAGGCATGAAACAATACCGAGTTTGCTCTGCCCTAATCAGAAATTCTGTTCTGTGTCTTCCCTGCGTGAAATGTTTACTTCCTGAAGGGTTGGACGTCTATGAAAAGACGTGGAAAAGTGCAAGGTGGTATCATCAGCGTAGGAGTGGATAGGACAAGAAGTTTGGTTTAGAAGATCATTAATGAATAATAAGAAGAAAGTGGGTGACAGGACAGAACCCTGAGGAACACCACTGTTAATAGATTTAGGAGAAGAACAGTGACCGTCTACCACAGCAGCAATAGAATGGTCAGAAAGGAAACTTCAAATGAAGTTACAGAGAGAAGGATAGAAGCCGTAGGAGGGTAGTTTGGAAATCAAAGCTTTGTGCCAAACTCTATCAAAAGCTTTTGATATGTCCAAGGCAACAGCAAAAGTTTCACCAAAATCTCTAAAAGAGGATGACCAAGACTCGGTAAAGAAAGCCAGATCACCAGTAGAGCAGCCTTGACGGAACCCATACTGGCGATCAGATAGAAAGTTGTGAAGTGATAGATATCTAAGAATCTTCCTGTTGAGGATAGATTCAAAAACTTTAGATAGGCAGGAAATTAAAGCAATAGGACGGTAGTTTGAGGGATTAGAACGGTCACCCTTTTTAGGAACAGGCTGAATGTAGGCAAACTTCCAGCAAGAAGGAAAGGTAGATGTTGATAGACAGAGCTGAAAGAGTTTGACTAGGCAAGGTGCAAGCACAGAAGCACAGTTTCGGAGAATGATAGGAGGGACCCCATCAGGTCCATAAGCCTTCCGAGGGTTTGGGCCAGCAAGGGCATGGAAAACATCATTGCGAAGAATTTTAATAGGTAGCATAAAGTAGTCAGAGGGTGGAGGAGAGGGAGGAACAAGCCCATAATCGTCCAAGGTAGAGTTTTTAGCAAAGGTTTGAGCGAAAAGTTCTGCTTTAGAAATAGATGTGATAGCAGTGATGCCATCTGGTTGAAATAAAGGTTGAAAGCAAAGTTATTGGAGATATTTTTGGCTAGATGCCAGAAGTCACGAGGGGAGTTAGATCTTGAAAGGTTTTGACACTTTCTGTTAATGAAGGAGTTTTTGGCTAGTTGGAGAACAGACTTGGCATGGTTCTGGGCAGAAATATAAAGTGCATGAGATTCTGGTGATGGAAGGCTTAAATACCTTTTGTGGGCCACCTCTTTATCATGTATAGCACGAGAACAAGCTGTATTAAACCAGGGTTTGGAAGGTTTAGGTCGAGAAAAAGAGTGAGGAATGTACGCTTCCATGCGCTCAGCACACAAAGACGGGTCTCTGACACGGAAGCAGTAGTCATTCCAAGGAAAATCAGCAAAATACCTCCTCAGGTCCCCCCAACTAGCAGAGGCAAAACGCCAGAGGCACCTTCGCTTAGGGGGATCCTGAGGGGGGATTGGAGCGATAGGACAAGATACAGATATGAGATTGTGATCGGAAGAGCCCAACGGAGAAGAGAGGGTGACAACATAAGCAGAAGGATTAGAGGTCAGGAAAAGGTCAAGAATGTTGGGTGTATCTCCAAGACGGTCAGGAATACGAGTGGGGTGTTGCATCAATTGCTCTAGGTCGTGGAGGATAGCAAAGTTGAAGGCTAGTTCACCAGGATGGTCAGTGAAGGGAGAGGAAAGCCAAAGCTGGTGGTGAACATTGAAGTCTCCAAGAATGGATATCTCTGCAAAAGGGAAGAGGGTCAGAATGTGCTCCACTTTGGAAGTTAAGTAGTCAAAGATCATGGTCAGGAATGTGTGCTTTTTTTTTTTTACCTAAGAATTTTGTAATTTTTTGAGCTTTGCCAAAACAAGAAAACTCGTAACAATACACTTTCCGTACACCTGCAAGCATTTCCTCTCCATTTCTCTAATGCAGTCGTTGGCCAGAGTAAGTTTCAATTTTTTTTTTTTTTTTTTTTCCGAGAGAGTTTTGGTAGTCTTTGTGTCTGCTTTTCCTTCAAGTTAAGAATTCCTTTTGTGCCTTGGATTAGGATTTCTTATCATGTTCATACTCATATGCCAACTGGTTGCCTAATAATGAGGTGGTGCTCAGTCAACCAGTACATTCACTCTCACTTTTAAACGCTATAACTTTCTGCCTGTTTGTTTTCTTTTTTCTTTTTTTTTTTCTTCTTTTCTTTCTTTAACTTTCTACTGCTTGAACAAGAGAGGAATATCGTTACACTTCCAGAACTAAATTAGGTTTTCCATTTGCATGTCTTCTTATGTGGCAGTCTTATGGGAGACTCTTTATATAGATGCGTTAAATGACTACAGATGAAGACATATAGCCAAGTTAGCACACATTCTGTCATATGGTCAGCAAAACAGTGCATGATAGTTAGGAATAGATCACATCATACCAGGAAGACACCGGTATTGTTAGGAATACATCACACGCCACACCAGAAAGACAGCAGTGTTGTTAAGAACACGGCATACATAACAGCAAGAAGACACCAATATAGTTAAGTATACAGCATATACCACAGCAAGATGACAGCAATATAGTGCCCCTGTTTGACCTCGCTCTGTCTGGTTCCCCTTCACAGTACTTCAAAACCATCAACACCAGGATCACCATCACCTACCTGGAGACGTGGTCAGGCAGGAACCTCATCGATCTGGGCAGGAATCAACCAATATCCACCGCCGTCATCAATTTCTACAGTTACGTTGGGGAAAACCTCAACGAATTTCAGAAGGACACGTCGCACCTTATCACGTGAGTATGTAGCACACACACACACACACACAAGCCGAAGGACCGCTTTTTTTTTTTCTTTTTTTTCTTTTTTTTTCTCTTTTTTTTTACTAATGCAATTGTAATTATGTTCTTTTTATATATACATATATACTTGATCTTAACTTCGTAGTTTCAGTACCGTACATGCCGTATTTTTTGGCGTATACCACACTTTTTTTTTTTTTTCCAAGATGGTCCAAATTTGTTCTCAAAGTGCCAAGTCGGTCCAGTGCTGTCTAAATACCGTACCCTAGGAACAGACCTTAAGTGAAAATTTATCAAAATAATAATAAAACCAAATTAGTAATGTTGGCACACGTGGAAATTTGTCAAATGGTTTCTAAAGTATATTCAAACTTATAAAACTTCCTAATATTCCCCATCTTTAATGGTGATTGATGATCTGATCACTTTCTTTATATTGGTATGGGACTTCAATCAACAATGTATGATAGGTAAAAGGATTCAGAGACATAATACGAAACCCTGATACACCGCCACGAACAGTTTGTTTTCAGTGCGCCATTGACCAACTTATAGTTTCGCCAAATCAGTCTTCTAATGCCACAGTACACCACTTCAGCATTAACCTAAACCCAGCTGTATACGATAATTCTTCTCTGTATTGAAGCCACGAATGAGTAGGCGTCTGACTATTTTATATATGTGTTTGTGGATAGGTAGGTGTGTGATCCTTCTACTTACAAATGTGTTGCGTTGCAGTGGGGAGCAGTTCGAGGGCGGAGAGTCAGGCATGAGCGTACCTAACAGCGTGTGTACATCCAAGGCTGCTGGCATCTCCGTGGACCTCAACGTGTACGAGCCCCACCTGGCGGCCTCCACCATGACCCACCAGATTGGCCACAACATCTACATGTCCCACGATGACGGAAGTGAGTCCTGGCTCAGGGGTTAATGTGAGGGGAAAGTGAAGTGATTATAGACGTCATATAACAAAGGTTATATGACGTCGAAATATAAAATTGCATAAAAATACAAGTAATGTGGAAATGAATTATAAAAGTAACAAAGAGGAGATGTAATTCAAATTTAAAAGAATAAAAAGTAAAAATTAAGCCAGATGAGATCAGTGGGGTTAATGCACGGTGGAACTTTTTGTTGTGTTTGTAATGATGTGGAAGACGGTCAGGCAAGTATTATTGATGAGTGTGTGTTAGTTTGCCAACATGCCTTAAAGCATTATGTTTGAATTTTGAATTTAATGCCTTCAACTCGAAAATGGAAGTGGCCTGATGCATCCCAAGGTTTATGGTTCGAGTCTTTGTGTCACATGGCAATAATGCCACCATGCATACGAGGGCAATCAGGTAAAAATAAATAAATAAATAAATAAATAAAAATTGATGGCCCATCTCAATTACGTTATATTTTCGTCTTTACTTTCTTCAGAGCAAAATTGTTACTGTCAAGACTGGCACGGATGCATCATGTCAAAAACCGTGGTGGGTCAGGACAACGTGCAGCCGTCGAAGTTCTCTAAGTGTTCGGTGGATGACTACCACCAGTCCCTGCAGCAGATTGACGAGGCCAGCTGTCTCCTGAGAACACCCTCTAAGGTGCGTGAACAGCCCGCCGCCTCCGCTACGTGGCTGGGGAGGCAAAGAGTATTCATTCTGTTCATTCTTCCTCTTCCTTCACTTCCATCCAAACCTACATTATTCATTCTGTTCATTCTTCCTCTTCCCTCCTATCCACACCTGCAGTATTCCTTCTGTTCATTTTTCCTCTTCCTTCACTCCCATCCACACATGATGATTGTTAATTATAAAATGACCCTTGGCACTTCATTCTTTTCATCACGACCACTTTGTGATGAATTGAGAGTGTGTTAGTGATCTTGAAATTTTAGCTTTTGTTAAATGACATGTTAGACACAGTATATCTTGACTCGCCATTCTTATAAATATACTGTAGTATCATGCTGTCTTACTTATGACTGTTCCGTGTACAAGTGTGACCATAGCTTTGTCGTATGTTTTCCTCTCCCATCATTCAGTCTGCATTAATCACACCTCACTGAACTTCACTAGATAAATATTTCCTGTCTCACATTTTTGCTCTCATCATCCTATCATTACTTTCCCTACCTCAGTATGAGAAAGAGAGAGAGAGCAGGTGTTAATTTTCTCTGCATTCATGTAAAGACTTGAGTATACATGAATTTACCATAATGCAACAAACACAGTTATACCTTATTAGTGCTTGTTTAACACAGAAAGTCAACTGGTACCTTCCCTTCCAGTACAAAACGAATCGTCCAGGGCCAGGAGGCAAGCCGACACACACACATAAAGGCAGACCTGCTCAGGTAACCCACAACTTACTTCTTAGAGTCAGTGTTTTATTTGAGCTGAGTTATCCTTTTCATTGCAATATGCAGCAATTCACAGCACTAAGGACCTTTCTGAAACACTTCTGTCCCACACCTCCACTTCTTTCAGGAGGCTCTAGTTGAAGTGACACAGATTTTAAAGGGTGTTTCTATGGTTCTAGTGACATATTGAGGTTTTTACATTACTACAGAAGAAATGGACTCAAGAACTATCTAATCATCTCTATGGCTTTTGAAAATAATCATGAAAGAGAATGAAGCATTTCTGAATACAGGTTTAAAAGCAAGAAAGAAAGGGATGAAAAGGAATGCATTTTGCAGTTTCTAGCCAGTATAATGTTTGGAGGTGGCTGTAGAATGAGAAGAAATGTCCCACACCTAGAGTGGTTAATGATTAAGAAAAGATGTACCAAATACCAGTGAAAGGGTTAATGTGGTGGAGGTCTGGTTGGCATCTCATCACCAACGGCCATACAGGGACTGCTTTCTCAATGGTTTATGTGTCTTTTCTTGACTGCTTTTAACAGGCTCTTGTGGAAGTTACTGTTGCTTTTCAAGGGTGTTTTCATGATTCTAGTAGTATTTTAACAAGGATTCTCCCCTGTCAATGGGAAGAGTTCTCAAAAGAACATGAGTAATCATCTCTGGTTTCTGAAATATAGAACTTGTGTGAACCCCAAACATTTTAAAGCACAGGCCCAAGTGCAGGGCCACCAAGAGAACTGAAATGTTTAGGTGCAGGAATAGTTTAGAGCCACCACCTGTGCAGCCAGTAGGTAAAGGTAGAGATAGGAACAAAAAAATCACATTGATCCTACCACATGCCAGGGGAAAATGTCAAAATGCTAATGTAATGATAGTTTTGTGGGAAAAATAATTCATATACAAATTATAAACAATGAAATGTGTAATGATTAAAACTTGTTTACATAAATTTTAGTGTAATCATGTAATTATTCCTGCACGTCCAGCAGATTAGCACCCATTGTGAAATACACATGATTCTCCCAATTCATTTCAGTGCCACTTTCATTATTATTATTATTATTATTACTATTATTATTATTATTATTATTATTATTATTATTATTATTATTATTATTAAGAAAATTTACTTGCCTCTATGGCTAATTGGGTCACCACACTCATCCTGAGCACTAAGGTAATGTCACCCAGTGTCCTCAGTTAGACACATTCCATGCATTACAGTACCTGCCTACCTTCATTGTCGCATTGGTCTAGAGATGGCAATTTCTAACGTGATTCAGGAAGAAAAGTTGGGCAGTCTACTTAAGCAACACATCAAGGAGTCTTGGCATATGTTTTCCTTATTTACAACCATTAAAATTTGCAAGTGTCAGAATTTCACTGATAATCCTTGTAATGTAGACATGTTGTTTTGTTGTAAATAAGCAAGTTAAAGTAAATAAGCAAGTTGGGCCTCATTGCTATTGTCTGTCTTACTTTCCATATTTTGAAGCGCTTCTTTGCCATATTTGCCATATCCTGACTACTTTCAAAAGTCTCTGGTTGAGATTACACAGGTGTTTTTATGTTTCTAGTGACAAATCAAAAAAGGTTTCTGCATTATTAGCAGGAGAAACACTTGAGAACCTAACTGATCATCTCTATGGCCTTCAAAAATAGTCATGATGAGAAAGAAAAGTGTTTCTAAATATTATCCAAAAATAGATTTAATGCAAGTTACTCCAGAGAGCTCAAAATACTTGCTTGAGTTGCTGGCTGGTGTGTCCATGTCAAACCCCAAAGAAATTAGGGTGTCAGCTTTGTAGTGTTGCCAGATATGTAAGAGAGGTTGCGTAATGTGTATGTGTACCTATCAGTGCTTCCCTCAGCTGTTCCAGTGTGGCAATGGACGAGTGGATGAAGGGGAACAGTGTGACTGTGGCACCAGGGAAGAGTGTGACCGCATTGACCCGTGTTGTGACCCAGTGACTTGCCGCCTCAAACTGGAAGCAGACTGTGCCACAGGGCCATGCTGTGATAACTGCCGGGTAAGATAAATGTATTTACTTTCTTATTTATATATTTATTTTGCCCAAGGTTGTTCTCTTATTTTACCCAAGGATGATCTCTACATCATATACAGTATGGTTTTATTGTGAGAGCTTCAAGAGCTTCCTTTGAATCTATAAAATATTAGCACATTATAATGATGGGGCATAGAAAGGCAGGTAACTGGGGGTGATACAGTTGTATTAGCCATAGAGGTGTGGCTATTACAGCTGTAAAAGGTAGAATGTAAATCCCTCACTGTTTGCATGTGATGATGTCCAAGTGAAACAAGTGAAAATCTGCAGACTCTGCTCTTTAAATTTGGAAGGATGCTTAGAATGCAGAAAGATTAATCTCTAATATTGTGATGAGTAGAGCTATGAAATGTAATTAATAACCTGAGTATGGAACACTATAACTCGTTAAATTTCATCATTTTGACACTGATAAAAAAGCAGGAAAATTCCAGAAGGCACATGAACTGTGAGCTGGAAATGGCAAGGCAACAGAAAAAAAAATGGTAGTGCTTTTTTCTTAGATGTTTTCCTGTTATGAGTGCCAGGAGAGTTATGAAAATAGATACTGTATATCAGATTTCATACACAAAAATAGAGACACTCATCATTCATTATGGGTCTTTAAGAATAAAACTTAAAGGAAGTGGCTCTCACCTCTAGTTTTTTCCATGACGTGTTTATGCCATACAAGAATTTTAAAAAAAATATTTGACATTGTAGAACAGTATTATATAAAATGTAATTTCTTATCAATTTTTTGCACATGTGTCCAATATGTACTACTTTTTAGAGTTTGTATGCTAAAATGTAGTGTAATACTGTAACAGAATATAATGAATTTTCCTCTTTTCAGTTGCGCCCCAAGGGCTTTTTGTGTCGTAAAGCCCAAACAGAATGTGATATCCCAGAGTTCTGCAATGGCCTTCATGGCTCCTGTCCCATGGATATATACAAGAAAACTGGGAACAAGTGTGGTAATGGGAAGGGCTACTGTTTCAAGGGTGTATGTCCAACACTTAATAATCAATGTGAAGTCATATGGGGTTATGGTGAGTACCCCTTATTTTGTATGTACTGATTGAGCTTATGTACTAACTGTTATGATGTGCAAGGTTTTGTGTAGCTTGTATTAAAAACATGGGAGTTTCTAGTTGATCTACAGAAAGGGGTTTCTTAATCTCATCCTTATCTCAAGTTTCTAGCTATATTTATGCTTGCTATGGAGCTGATAAGCCTCTTCCCCATACTCACACTACTCATAAACCAATACTTGCCTCTTGATGTCGCAACTCTACATTTATCTAACCTGAAGTCATTGTTATTACTTATGTATCAAGGAGCATGTTAAGCAACAGATTATTCGCTTAACATGTTGGAATCAAGAGGCAAACTGTAAAGGTGAAGAAATGTATGTAGTAGCTGATATTTGAATTCACACTTCCTAATTATTAATCTTTCTTGCTATCTCACTCAAAACAAGTTTCTCCCTATTCCAAAAATTTATTCAGAGAGGAGAGTGGATAGTGTTTAGAGGTGGACTGGATGTTGATTTTTCAGTATTTGCAGATGTGGATGCAGATATCTATTTTAAGTATTTGCAAATGTGGATGCAGATGTGGATATTTTTAGCCATCAAGAGTTTTAGCCACAGACAATTGAAATCTTACGATACTAAGAGATGAGTTAAAATGTATCATTAATATATTAAGAAATAGGGGATTCAACAATATATTAATCAAATTATGCTACAATTTCATTTATCTGTGTTACATTCTCTCTCTCTCTCTCTCTCTCTCTCTCTCTCTCTCTCTCTCTCTCTCTCTCTCTCTCTCTCTCTCTCTCTCTCTCTCTCTCTCTCTCTCTCTCTCTCTCTCTCTCTCTCCACCCAACATGTATAGAGTCTAGTTATTCAAGATATCCACATGTCTGCATCCATAAATGCAGATGCAGATGTTAAAGATTATGCAGATATCCACAGATGTGGATGTGGATTTGGATATTCAGTCAACCTCTAATAGTGTTGAAAATTGTTTTTCATTGTTTTAATTTTACACAACCATCATTTCTATGAAAAAATGATATTGATAAAGTATTTTAAGTGTAAGTATGCTCTTGCCTATCCACTTTATCACATTTATTATTTTGCATATCACAGAGTAACACTGAAGGTATCATCATATGGTTTACTTCATGGTTCTTTAATATAAACATATTTCTCATCAATAAATTATCAATTTTACAATAATTAGACATGTGTATTTATCAGTTTTTGGTAGAAACACCATGTCTTTGATATAACTGTTACAATTTACTGATGATTTTCTAATAACAGTGAAATTGACAATTTGACTAAATTGGGCTTGGCTTTTAGCTAGTCTTGAATATCAAGGTTTTATTGCAGATATAGGATTTTAAAATACACAGAAGATTAAAATATCTACATTTTTTTCTTTTCTAGGAGGTCAAGCTTCAGATGAAACTTGCTATAAACAGTTTAATGTGAATGGAGTTATCAATGGCAACTGTGGACGTCACCACAATGGTACCTATATTAAGTGTGAACTTGGGTAAGTAATTCTTTAAAAGTATTCCACAATAAGTTTGTTGACTACTTTCTTGGTCATTTTCTTTTTATCTCCTGTTAAAGTAAAAGAATAAATATCAAAATTAGTATAAATTTGACATCTTTGATAAAGTCTTTTCAAACTTAATTTCTGTGATAGATTTATAAGAAATATTTCCATAAATCCACAGGAACATCATGTGTGGTACTTTACAATGTCAACAAGGAATGGGGCATCCAGTGTCACCAAATGCGGATCAGAGTTACTCCCGGACTATTGTTGCCATGGCTGGGCAGGAATATGAGTGCAAGTTAGTGATCTTCAATTTTTTAAGAGTGTTTTAAATCACCAGGAATTACATTTCATAATCACTTTTTTTAGAAAGATCTATCATGGATTCCTTTTTCAACCGTTTCTCTCTCTCTCTCTCTCTCTCTCTCTCTCTCTCTCTCTCTCTCTCTCTCTCTCTCTCTCTCTCTCTCTCTCTCTCTCTCTCTCTCTCTCTCTCTCTCTCTCTCTCTCTCTCTCTCTCTCTCTCTCTCTCTCATCAGAGTACTGTAGTTTTTTGCTTGACAGTCATTCACTTATTCATTGCTCATTTTAATCATGCAGTTGTAATTATGACATTAGGCATTTTTGTATGAACAGCCATTTATATAAAACATACTTTAGGATATCATACAAAAAAAAATCAACATAAAGCTGCTGCTGCCCATTCTATATTTGTGTTTCATTCTTCATTTCAGAACTGTTCGTTATGAAATGTCTGATGAAAGAAAAGGAAGAGGAGACTGGACACTAGTTCGGGATGGTACAGCCTGTGGTGAAAAGTTGATCTGTGTCAACCAAACGTGTGAATCATTGTATCCATACATTGAGCCTGGACACTGTGAAACTAATAATAATGCCCTTGAATGTTCAGGACATGGGGTAAGTATAGACTTTGTTTCTTTGATGGGGACTTATTGGTGTGAATGTACCACACTGGTTATTGTAACTGATTTTTTTTTTTTTTTTTTTTTTTTTTTTTTTTTTTTTTTTTTTTTTTTTTTTAGAAATTTCATATAACATCATTAATTTTATAGATGGCATTTTGATAATGACCAGTTTTCAGCTCAAGGATGCTAAACTAAATGGTTTGAACGTTGAGGTAAGTATATATTGCAAAAAAGGAATTATATTTTTACAAGAAGCTGATATTTAATTTTGAGAGAAACACAACATTACTCGTATTACTCTTTTATTTGAAACCCCTTCAGTTTCTGCTGTGAGCAGAGACTCATGGAATTGTGAGAGCTTTACTTTTGTATACATGCTTTTGATACTAATCAAGGGGCTAACTGCTCCTGTTTTGAATTTTTAGCAAGATAGGGGATGTGGCAGTGGTAAGATCACAAGACTGTTCATCATGTTTGAGTACACTTGAGAGTAGTCCAGCATGGTGTCTGACTCAAAGCCTTTTCTTATACCCACAAATCTATAATGCATAATCACTGCTTAATGCACAAGAGCTCTTATGATATACCCACTATCTGTAGGAACTAGATGTATCCCCAGGCAAGACCTCCTTCACAGAGACTCTGAGAGGTGCCATGACTTTTTTTTTTTTTTTTTTTTTTTAAGAAATGTATGGTTAACCCATGGTCTTTATATAGCACCATCTTTCATATGTGTACCCTGAGCTTTCATTACTGAATTAGAGGTACAATACATACAGTATGGAAAGCAATTGACAGCAACTCATTTTAGCCATCTACACCATCTTCATCATCATTCTCATCATCATCATTATTATCATCACTATCACCACCACCATAGTACTCAAAAGCTCCATACATTGTTGCGTATGTCATCCTGGCTGCATAATCTCAGGCAGCCCCTTTGCTTAAGGCTACATAGATCTTTGAAGTCCTTGTGGGCCACTTACGAATAATTGCAAGTTTCCCTGGGTCTACACTTCAAAAATTCAACTGCATACATTCAGATCTCTAGTATTTTTTTCCATAGACATCTAGGCCAGAAGAAAAAGGTATGGGATAATGTTTTGAAGTTTTAATTCATGAAGTAGAGGGAAAAAAATAAGAATGCACATACATGCATCCATGTAATAATGCAATTTGACAAGTTGCTGCCAAATGAAAGCTATGTAAGAATGAAATTTGATAATGATGAATTCACTGAAATATTTCAAGGAGGTGTATCTTCAAAGAGAAGGGCACAGCAGAAGAGCCTTTACTTGCACTCATATTTATGCTTTATCCTTACACAGTCATAACTTTTACTCTCCAACACTATCTCTTGAGTTAGCTCACTACAATACCTCTTCATTTTATAAGGACACATTCTACTGCATACTATTTGTTTGGAGGTAAACACTATGACAAATTATTAAGAGACTATTTATAACTTGGTTGGGGAGCTCTCTTGACTAAAAGTCTATATTTAATTTAAATAGTAAAATGGAGGGATAAAGTTAAATTTGAATGCTAGCATGTATTGTGGATTGAATATTTATCATCAAATTTCTACTTCCTTTCCTTCCTGGTTTTGCATATTTTGGTTGTGATGAGTCATAGTTCCTTCTGTTCTTTAGAATTGCTTTGGTGCTGAATTATCAAAGATATATTTCCATTTTTTAGTAATTTGTTTCTTAGTTTTGGTTTCCCATTGTTTGCATTTAGTTGGATGGATTCAGCAGTCACTCATGTTTTGTATGTTATATTATTGACAGGGGAAGGGAGAGCAAGTATGTTTCCCTGTGGACCTGAGTTCAGTTTCCCATGGTAAAATATACAAGTTTGATGTTAGGATAGGCTTAGTTATAGGTTTAGAGGTTAGAGGATTGTCTACAAACTTATTTGAACCAGATTGCTTTCAAGGTTATTGACCAATCATCAGTCTTTTTCTTTATTAAGTGTTGGAAAATTGTATCTTCTGTTCTAGTTATGAAAGTTTGACATTGAAGTTTTTTTATGTTAGTGTGGTAGGACTGCAATGTTGTTTCTTGGATTTAGAGGAAAATGATGATGGATACTGGATTTCATCCACATCAGCTGCATCATTTTTTTTTTTTTTTTTTTTTTTTTTTTTTTGCATGTTCAGCTTACAATTGACCTTTGGGATTGTTTGAGAGCAAAGGTGGTTATTGGTATTTCTTTCCTTGGTTAAGTAAACACAATATGCCTTACTCATAGTCACCAACATCTGTTTTGTGCCAGAAGTTTGCTTCTTAAGAATGCTGTAGTACTTCTTATTTCTCTTTGAGACTTTTGCTTTTTTGCACAGCATTCTCTTATCAGACAACATTTTCTATGAAATATAAGTAGATTGCAGGTGTCTTCACAGATTTTTCTTGATATAGAATACCTATTTAAAATGTTTCATTAGAGGTACACAGCTACTATACAAACCCGTTTTTACATTTTTAGTGTAATTATTTCATCATGACAGCAACATTTACCTGCTTATGGTCAGACACCCAAGTACATTTTTGTATTGCTGTTTTGATAAAAGCCTGAAAGCAAAAAATGTCAATTATATATATATATATATATATATATATATATATATATATATATATATATATATATATATATATATATATATATATATATATATATATATATATATATATATATATATATATATATATATATGTATATATATATATATATATATATATATATATATGTGTGTGTGTGTGTGTGTGTGTGTGTGTGTGTGTGTTTGTGTTTGTGTTTTATGTAGGAGGGACACCAGCCAAGGGCAACAAAAATCTAATAAAAAGAAAAAAGTCCACTGAGATGCCAGTCTCCAAATAAGGTGCAAAGCAGTAGTCAAAAATTGAAGGATAAGTGTCTTGAAACCTCCCTCTTGAAGGAGTTCAAGTGATAGAAAGGTGGAAATACAGAAGCAGGCAGAGAGTTCCAGAGTTTACCAGAGAAAGGGATGAATGATTGAGAATACAGGTTAACTCTTGCATTAGAGAGGTGGACAGAATAGGGGTGAGACAAAGAAAAAAGTTTTGTGCAGCAAGGCTACAGGAGGAGGGGAGGCATGCAGTTAGCAAGATCAGAAGAGCAGTTAGCATGAAAGTAATGGTAAAAGACAGCAAGAGATGCAACATTAAGGTGATGAGAAAGTGAGAAAGAGGCTGAAGACAGTCAGTTAGGGAGGAGTTGATGAGATGAAAAGCATTTGATTTCCACCCTGTCTAGAAGAGTGGTATGAGTGGAAACCCCCCTCCTGGAAACATGAAACATACTCCATACATGGACGGATAAGACACCTGTACAGAGTTAGCAGCTGGAAGGGTGAGAAAAACTGGTGGAGACATCTCAGAATGCCTAACTTCATAGAAGCTGTTTTAGTTAGAGATGAGATGTAATGTTTCCAGTTTAGATTATAAGTAAAGGACAGACCAAGGATGTTCAGTGTAGAAGAGGGAGACAGTTGAGTGTCATTGAAGAAGTGGGGATATTTGTCTGGAAGGTTGTGTCAATTTGATAGATGGAGGAATTGAGTTTCTGAGGCATTGAACAATACTAAGTTTGCTCTGTCCCAATCAGACATTTTAGAGAGATAAGAAGTCAGACACTCTGTGGCTTTCCTGCATGAACTATTTACTTCCTGATGGGTTGGACATCTACAAAAGATGTGGAAAAGTGCAGTTGGTATCATCAGCATAGGAGTGGATAGGACAAGAAGTTTGATTTATAAGATCATTGATGAATGATAGGAAGTGAGTGGGTGACAGGACCCTGAGGAACACCACTCTTAATAGATTTAGGAGAAGAACAGTGACCATCTACCACAACAGCAATAGAACAGTCAGAAAGGAAACTTGAGATGAAGTTAAAGAAAGAAGGATAAAAGCCATAGTATATCCAAGGCAACAGCAAGTTTCACCAAAATCACTAAAAGAGGATGACCAAGATGCAGTAAGGAAATCCAGATCACCAGTAGAGCGGCCTTGACG
Source organism: Scylla paramamosain (assembly GCF_035594125.1). Classification (NCBI taxonomy): domain Eukaryota; kingdom Metazoa; phylum Arthropoda; class Malacostraca; order Decapoda; family Portunidae; genus Scylla; species Scylla paramamosain. Next base: position 26,331,812 of record NC_087157.1, read on the forward strand.
GGACCCATACTGGCGATCTGATAGAAGGTTGTGAAGTGATAGATGTTTAAGAATCTTCCTTTTGAGAATAGATTAAAAAACTTCAGATAGGCAGGAAATTAGAGCAATAGGACAGTAGTTTGAGGGATTAGAATGGTCACTCTTTTTAGGAACTGGCTGAATGTAGGCAAACTTCCAGCAAGAAGGAAAGGTAAATGTTGATAGACAGAATTGGAAAAGTATGACTAGGCAAGGTGTAAGCACAGAGGCACAGTTCCAGAGAACAATAGGAGGGACCCCATCAGGTCCATAAGCCTTCCAAGGGTTTAGGCCAGCAAGGGCATGGAAAACATCACTGCGAAGAATTTTAAAAGGTTACATGAAGTAGTCAGAGCGTGGAGGAGAGAGAGAAACAAGCCCTGAATCATCCAAGGTAGAGTTTTTAGCAAAGGTTTGAGTGAAGAGTTCAGCTTTAGAGATAGATATGATAGCAGTAGTGCCATCTGGTTGAAATTAAGGAGGGAAAGAAGAAGAAACAAAGTTATTGGAGATATTTTTGGCTAGGTACCAAAAGTCATGAGGGGAGTTAGATCTTAAAAGATTTTTACACTTTCTATTAATGAAGGAGTTTTTGGCTAGTTGGAGAACAGACTTGGCATGGTTCCAGGGAGAATTATAAAACGCTTGAGATTCTGGTGATGGAAAGCTTATGCAGTGGCGGCTCATTGTAAAAAAATTTGGGGGGCTGCATAATAATTTCAGATTACAATACTAGTGAGGCCATGCTGTAGGCAGTTCTATTTGAATCACAAACATTATGTTTTGTACTCATTGGCTCATAATTTAAAATTTATGCATTGCCAAAGCTATGAGGAACGCTTATCAATTTAAGTAGAATATGTAGTATGGAAGTAACCAGGAAACAGAAACTAAGTTTTTTTTTTTTTTTTTTTTTTTTTTTTTTTTATGTAGGAGGGACACTGCTCAAGGGCAACAAAAATCCAATAAAAAAAAAAAAAAAGCCCACTGAGATGCCAGTCCCAGAAAAGGGCCCAAAGCAGTAGTCAAAAATTGAAGGATGTCTTGAAACCTCCCTCTTGAAGGAATTCAAGTCATAGGAAGGTGGAAATACAGGAGGAGGCAAGGAGTTCCAGAGTTTACCAGAGAAAGGGATGAATGATTGAGAATATTGGTTAACTCTTGCATTAGAGAGGTGGACAGAATAAGAGTGAGAGAAAGAAGAAATCTTGTGCAGTGAGGCTGCGGGAGGTGGGGAGGCATGCAATTAGCAAGACCAGAAGAGCAGTTAGCATGAAAATAGCAGTAGAAGACAGCTAGAGATACAACATTGCGGCAATGAGAAAGAGGCTGAAGACAGTCGGTTAGAGGAGAGGAGTTAATAAGACGAAAAGCTTTTGATTCCTCCCTGTCTAGAAGAGCAGTATGAGTGGAACCCCCCGACATGTGAAAAATATTCCATACATGGACGGATAAGGCTCTTGTACAGAGTTAGCAGCTGGGAGGGGTGAGAAAAACTGGCGGAGACGACTCAGATCACCTAACTTCATAGAAGTTGTTTTAGCTAGAGATGAGATGTCAAGTTTCCAGTTCAGATTTTTAAGTAAAAGACAGAAGATGTTCAGTGTAGAAGAGGGGGACAGTTGAGTGTCATTGAAGAAGAGGGGATAGTTGTCTGGAAGGTTGTGTCGAGTTGATAGATGGAGGAATTGAGTTTTTGAGGCATTGAACAATACCAAGTTTGCTCTGCTCCAATCAGAAATTTTAGAAAGATCAGAAGTGAGGTGTTCTGTGGCTTCCTTGTGTGAAATGTTTACTTCAGCTCTCATATAGGGCGCTAAAACTGGATAGTATTCACAAATCATGGACATAATGCACTATTCATTTAACTAACACAGAGGGTGAATAACGCTCCCAACTCAGGGTGCCACACAGGGCTGAAACTGACTCCAGCCCTGCTACAGTCCAGCTGGTGCTGCACCAATCCTGAAAGAAGTGTTTTACTCTGTAATTAATTTATCAAATCTGGTAGAATTTTATGTTAAAAAAATTCTAGAAAAAAACAATGAAAAAAATACTTAGTGGAATATAAAAGTATAATATTATTTATTTGTATAAAATGAATATATGAATATATACATATATATGAATAAATCACTCATCAGCCTGGCAAGGCTGAGACAGGGGGGTCTGTAGCCCATCAGCCCTTATGGACCAGCCACCCCTGGGCTCAAGTACCTTTTGTGGGCCTCCTCTCTGTCATGTATAGCACTAGAACAGGCTATATTAAACCAAGATTTGGAAGGCTTAGGTCAAGAAAAAGAGTGAGAAATATATGCCTCCATGCCAGACACTATCACCTCTGTTATGCACTTGGCACACAGAGACGTGTCTCTGATGCGAAAGCAATAGTCATTCCAAGGAAAATCAACAAAATACCTCCTCAGGTTCCCCCATCTAGCAGAGGCAAAACACCAGAGGTACCTCTGCTTAGGGGGATCCTGAGGAGGGGTTGTAGCAATAGGACAAGATACAGATATGAGATTGTGATCAGAGGAGCCCAATGGAGAAGATAGGGTAACAGCATAAACAGAAGGATTAGAGGTTAGGAAAAGGTCCAGAATGTTGGGCATATCTCCAAGACAGTCAGGAACACAAGTAGGGGGTTGCACCAATTGCTCTAGGTCATGGAGGATAGCAGAGTTAAAGGCTAGTTCACCAGGATGATCAGTGAAGGGAGAGAAAAGCCAAAGCTGGTGGTGAATATTGAAGTCTCCAAGAATGGAAATCTCCACCAAAGGGAAGAGAGTCAGAATGTGCTCCACTTTGGAAGTTAAAGAAGTCAAAGAATTTCTCATAGTCATAGGAGTTAGGTGAAAGGTATACAGCACATAAATTTAGTTTGAGAGTGACTCCATAGTCATAGCCAGAGATGGTTGAAAACTCAAGATTCAATAGTGTGGGCACGAGCAAGTTAAGTCATCATGCACATAAATGCAACATCCAGTTTTGGATTGAAAATGAGGATAGAGAAAGTAGGAGGGAACAGAAAAGGGGCTACTGTCAGTTGCCTCAGACACCTGTGTTTCAATAAGGAAAAGAAGATGAAGTTTAGTAGAGGAGGGGTGGTGTTCTGCAGATTGAAAATTAGATCTAAGACCACGTATGTTGCAGAAGTTAATGAAGAAAAGTTGAGGGGAGTGTCAAGATATATAGGGTCGATACCAGAAGAGCAGTCTGACCTGGAGACATTTGCAGTCCCCTCCCAAGATGGGAACTCCAAGGCTGGTGTAGGAGTCGCCATGATAATTTTGAATTTTGAGTGAAGGGTGTGTGTGTAATTAGGTACAGTAAAATCCCTCTTATCCGGCATTGGAGTATCCGGCACATTTTTCCCCGAGCCTTAAAATCAATAAAAATCAATGTGTACTCATAAAATCGATTAAAATTCCCGCGCGAGGCATACTTTGTCCCTTCGCCACCAGAGTGCACTGCTTTGCACCATCCGCAGCCCACTGCACTGTGTTTACTCAGTGACTCAGTCCCGCGTGTGCACTGTTTATTGCCTGACGACTTCATCATGCCTAAAGTTGTAGAAAAGAGGAAGCGTGTTGTGCTTACACTTAAGCAGCTGATCAGATCAGCTGATCTTTGTTATGGTAAGATGCATGAGTGTAGGGTGGTGATTGTGGACATAATTTCACTTCTGTTCAAGTATCCGGCAATATTCAAGTATCCGGCATGTCGGCGGTCCTGTTGATGCCGGATAAGAGGGATTTTACTGTACTTGTAGTTTTGTGTGAAGGAAGAGAGTTGTCTTTAGAGGGTAGACTGCAACTGCCCCCTTGTGTTATGAGACACAAAGGGAAAGGTTCAGTGAGGTCACAGCTGGGTTTAATGATAGGTTTACAGCACCCCTTGATCCAGTGCTTTAGACCTCACTGGGAGTAATTATTGTTTTGGCAGGTGCCTACTACCTCCTCCTCTAAACAATATCTTTGATGATTTCTGTGTCAATAAGCTCATTCAGTACATTCTTTCTGGATAAATTTGTAAGCTGGAGATATTGTGAAGCAGCCATCTTGGCTTGTCATAAGCCACTAAGACCGGGTAGACTGGTGTCTGGGAATGGATTAAACAATTTTACATTGATTGCTATGGGGAAAATAGTTTCAGTTTTTTAATATTTCAGATTTTGAATGACATTCAGGAATTAATTAAGTTCTAGAACCGAGGTTCAACTGTGTGTGTGTGTGTGTGTGTGTGTGTGTGTATATATATATATATATATATATATATATACTAGAGATGGTCCTAATATTCATATTTGCATTCACAATAGCAAATATTCACATGTTTTCTTAAGATTTGCATTCATATGTTGCCTACCAAATATTTTTTTTTAATATCAAATATTAAACTATAGGCCTTTTTCAACACTATTCTTATACAAATGCAGTGAGAGAAAGAGAGAATTACTCCTATGTGATCTATCAAACAAAGGCATGTAGGAGTTGGGTCCTCGCCCTGCATCCTGGTAACATGGAAAATTTATTGAAATTTATTAATTCAATTTTCTTTGGCTAAAACTCACACAGTTGGAAAAAAAAAAAATTGCCACCAGATTGCAGGCACACACACAGCCTTTGCCCAAGACTCAAGCCATCATAATTATCATATTGCCTGTTCAAATAAGAAATTTGCATTCCCATTCGCAAATAATGATTATTATTTGCATTTGCATTCACAAATACACTGTACTGAAAAATACACATTTAGGCCATCTAATATATATATATATATATATATATATATATATATATATATATATATATATATATATATATATATATATATATATATATATATATATATATATATATATTAAAGGTGTTCCAAATGAGTATTTTTCAGTACAGTGTATTTGCTGATGCAAATGCAAATTTTATATATATATATATATATATATATATATATATATATATATATATATATATATATATATATATATATATATATATATATATATATATATATATATATATATATATATATTTATATTTATATATATATATTTATATTTATATATATATATATATATATATATATATATATATATATATATATATATATATATATATATATATATATATATATATATGTATATAATTTTTTTTTTTTTTTTTTATTATTATTATTATTCTTTATTTTAGTAAGGCTACGACCATGCCTTCTAATGGAAGACTCAGTTTTTGGCATATGGGAACTGTTACCCCGAGTGGATGCCCTTCCTAATCTCAGACAGTGACCAGGATTTGAACCCATGCACCTGAGGACCCTTTGGCCCCCAAAGCCTGCACATTTCCACTGTACCACAGTAGCTCCCATTTTATATATATATATATATATATATATATATATATATATATATATATATATATATATATATATATATATATATATATATATATATATATATATATATATATATATATATATATATATATATATATATATATATATATATATATATATATATATATATATATATATATATATGAGAGAGAACTAATGCAAAAATGGATTCATTAAACAGAAGTTCAAACAAATAACAGTAATGAAAAGCACCAAATCAGAGATCATTCACATGTAAACACATTATAGTGGTAGTAAAAGATTAGTGCATTGAGTACTACAGTGACAACTTTTCTTTGAGAATGACAGTATTTCTTGGCTGTGATCTCTATCATCTCCACCATAGTAATTCACCATCACCACATCTGTTTCTCTATCCCAGTCACCATCAACCACAACTTTTACTACCACTTGTACTGTAATTCCAACATCACTCACCATCACTGCCATTCACCTATTACCACCATCACACAATCACCACTGTCACTTCTACTGGCTCCACCTTCAGTCACTGTCACTCCTGTTTGATAATAAGTAACTTGTTTGAATTACCATGACACAATGCCACTTGAGCACCATGTTTTCATCTTAGTCAGAGTGATGGCACTTTTCAAATAGGAAGTTTTATGATCCTTGTTTGTGTGATGTTATATCCTATCAGTCTGCCATCGCTTGACCCAGCCAGTATTGTAGTATTATACTGGCATTCATGTTATGACAGACAATACATTATTTTTTTCAGTTTATTTATTATTGTACTTGAAGGATTTTATTGTATTGTAGTTCAACTTGTAGATATCTTATGTCTTATTATGTTAATTATTGGTTAGGTTAGCATGAGAAGTATCATTGATTATTTTATAAACATTGAAAGAGCAACAATAACCCTATGATCCCCTGAACAGAGTTAAAAGCACAATCAAGCAGTTTCAAGTGCAAGTTCATTGCAGACATCCATACCACTGAATAGAACACAAAGTGGAACAAGATAAAAAGAAAAGAAACAGTTTTGAAGAATGTTCTCCTCATAAATTTTCTTGGACCTTTGGAGGATGCCTTGTTTCAGATAAATTAAATGGGATATATTCCTCTGCTGATTTTTAAAAAATAAGCCCTGAGTCAAGTCACGCACCAGAGCTTGATATAATCAATACAATCTATGCTGACGGCATCATGTAATAAATTGGGATTGAACAAATACAATGAACAGTTTACTGTAAAATATATTGTATTATTGTAACCATCATGAGTGAAAAAGAGCAAATTTTATAACAACACAAGGGAGGTGGTCAGGAAGACCTGGTAGATTATAGACAGACCTAACATTGGTGAAAGAATGAAGATTAAACAGATGGAGTACTTGCAGGAGACCAAAATTTTAACAGAAAATCAATTAAGTTTCTTAAAAAAGGTAAACCATACATGTCATATTTCTGTTCAAGAGCAGATAGGCAAGAAGATGGTTGAGCAGACTGCATACTGTACTCAGAGCTAAAAAAAATTTTCATAATCTCAGAAGAGACAAATTTGGAAACCTGAAAACAGAAAATTTGAGAAGACTGAAGGATGGACTTCTTAAATGGTCTGAAGACTATTTTGAAATATAGAGAAATTATGGCAATTATTAAAAATCAGAAATCAAAATAGTACACAAGATTAAATGAAGTTCCCTGAGGATCTGTTCTATTACCAGTCATGTTTACAATAGAAGTATATATAAATGACATGGTGAAGGAAGATAACTAGCTGTATGAGCTTGCTTGTAGATTATGCAAAACTGTCAGGGAAAGTGGAAAATAATAAAAGGTTTTGAAGCACTGCAAAAGGATCTACTTAAGATATGGGAATGGAGTTGTAGATGGCAAAAAGAATTTAATCATGGAAAATTCAAAAGTAGCAGAAGATATGTGTAATTAAATGAGAACTAAAATTATCAGCAAAATTACAAAAGAAAAGGATATGGGAGTGACATTTTGGTCAAATTATTACCAGAAACCATACATACAAATAACAGGAGAAACTAACTCAGTTAAGGAATGTAAAAGTTGCATTTACTCCTTTAGATGAAGAGATACTCATTATGAGGAAGATAATCATTATAATGACTTGTGCAAGACATGAATGTTTAGCTATACATAGTAGGGTCATATCATGAGAAAAAGTATATAAGGATATTAGAAAGAAGAAAGAGAGAGCAACAACTGAAGTGGTATCAAATTTAAGAAAGCTATCATATGAAGAAAAAAAAAATGTCCAGAGTGCAAGTCCCAACATTAGAAAAGAGAAGGAACAGAGGAGACTTAATCCCATTGTTCAGAACAATGATGGGATTGTAACAATTAGTTAGAGAGGACCTCTGTGTGCAGAACAAAACATGAGGGAGACGTGGAAGAAGGCTCAAGACGACCACTTGTAGAAGAAATTATAAGCACAGCTTTCCCACAGAAGTGTAAAAGCCCAGAATAATCCAGATGGAAAAGTGGTCCATGTAAGGATGCTTTTAAGGAAAAGTTGGATACTAGTAAATATGGAGATGGGACAGTATGAGCATGAATCTTTTCCCATATATCATAGCTAGGTAAATACACACGTTTATACATAGAAAATAAATTTCCTTAGTTCAACATTTTTAAACCTTATAAGAATTGTCCAGGTTCAAAGTGAAAACCTTGCACACTGGCTTATTCATCCATAATATTTAATGCACATACTTGACATCATCATTAGCAGGGTTAGGTACACTGACTTGAAATCTGCACACACATGTCTTATTGAGGGAGAACACAGGAATGGCATTTTTGTTTTTCCTCCTTGATACATACAGTGTTATGTTATTGATGATAATCTGATAATCATTTATATGCTTTACTTTTCTAGATGCATATACTACTCTTTTTATTTTGATGGAAAATAGAAATAAAATTTATATGCTTTACTGTTCTTTGTTAAAAATTAAAGCTGGTAGTCAGGACTCACCAGACCACTTTTACAGCAAGCATAAAGCTTTGCATGTCATGAAGTGCTTGTTACTATGCACTATCATGTGGTGGTGCAGTAAACCCTTTATACTTGTGACATGATTGTTCCAGCATCTCCATGTTCTTTTCTCTTCTATATGCATTGAAAAATTTTGATATGATGATAGAACAATATCTTCATAAAATTATTTTTCAAATGTTGAAGTGTAATTTAATGGTAGATGAGGAATTTGTAATGTATGCTGTGCTTTTTGAGTGTCAAGTGATTTTATAAGAGAGATGCAAATATAAAAGAAACTATGAATTAGCCAATCTCTTAGTTTAATCAGTGTAATGCTGAAAGTTTCTTGTCATTGCATATTCATCCCTCGAGCAGAAGACATTGTTGATAAGTAATGATATCTATGCTGGTTAAAAATTATGTGGTCTTTTTTATGCATGCCTTATTTGTACAATATTATTTATTTCCACATACTATAAGGGTTTACTGTATTACTATTGAAGACTTCCTCTCAAAAGAATACCCCATATAAAACTTGTTTTAGGAAAAATAATAATTTTTGTGTATATAAAATAGATCAGTTACATTTTATGATATTTTTTTGTACCAACACTTATATTTTCAAGTTATACATGATCACTTATTATGCCTCAGTAAAACATGAACCCTTAAAGTGTTTGCCATAAAAAGATATAAATCTAATAGTTCTGATACTAAGGAGACATACATTTAGGTAAAAGCAATTGATTCTATTCGTACTCTGTGGAATCAGGATTTTCCTCACGGAATTTCTGGCAATTGAACATCAGTATGTTATACAGTATCAAGGAACTCCCCTAAATGTCTTTAAATGATGTTTGCAAAAATAAATTAGAAGAAATAGGACAAGTCCACTGATGCTTGACTTTCATAATGGTTTCATAAACTGATCTCAGAGTAACTGACTGAAAAGAATGTTTATACCACTATACACTCATATGGTATTTGATACTTCTTTTGTTAATTATGATGAAAACATCTTCAGGATGAAGCATTTTTTTTTAATGTCTACCCTCTTATTGTCATAAGTTATTTGATAATATTGTCACATTCCAAAAAAGAATTTTAGCAACTATTACCACATCATAAATGTAATTTTTGGATGGATTCTTTACCCAGTTCTACTATTATAAGCAGGTCATATACTTGGAGATCTATTATGATGCTGTACAAAGTTTGCAGAGCTACTCAATGTCACGTAAAAGAACATTCAGTAATTTACATTTTCAAAGGGCTCTCAAACAATATTGACAATATTTCATCTACCTGACCAACTGTCCTTCTGGATGTTATCAGAGCTAAGATGTGTTCAGAGCCACAAATGTTCAAATCTCAGTATATTGAGAAGTAAAAGCATTGGTACATTAGGATTTACATAATGTGATAGCCAACAAGTCATATTTTGAAACAGGATCTCATGTAAAGTCATATGTAAGGTTTAAAGATAAAAATCCATGTACTCTCCCAACTTTCATACATGCATAAAGAATATTACCACTGTATTCCCTGCATTTCACAAAAGGTGACTGAAAGAGACAGAGTGTGGGGACTGAGAAATCCTTTCCTCTGTATGTATTTTTATTCCTTACTGTGGGATAAGGCATTGTGTTTTGTCTTGGCTACCTTCATTTAAGGGAAATTTCAGTTTTGTATATAAAAGAATAGTAACAAAGGAATTTAGTATTAATTAAAATTAAATGTTCTTAAAAAAAGTAAAACTAATTTTTCCATCAGCTAGTCCTACAGCCCATCCATCCCCAGCTCTAGCAAACAATGTTAAACAAGTTATGTTAGCTGATGATACTAGCTATTGAAGATCTAAAGTAAATGGTAAAGATCACAGATAATTATTGAGCAGTTTACTTTATTCCAGACCATAACTTTTATTCTGTGTGTATTTTTTTTTTTATTTATTTTTTTTTTTTTTAATGTCCTGAAGAAAACAATGAAAATCTCAGTATTACTGGATACATATATTTAAAGATAGATGAATAATATGTTTCCACAAGAAAAATTGCTGAGAGAAAGGCTGGAGTAAGCACTATTACTTTATGCTGTCCTCATTTTGGATCAGGTGTCTACCAACTTAGTAACCCAATCTTGCTGAGTGACAGGGGAGCTCAATGAAAACTGTTACAATGTATTTTTGCTACACAAAGGTGTGCATTGTTCTGTTTGGGAAATATGAAGCAGATGTTTAAAATATTGTGCCATGATTAAATGTATCCTCTAACAGTCCTTACTTATTATAGGTTAGTAGAATATATATATTTTTCACTTTGATATGAAAAATACATGCTTATACATGAAAAGAGAGTAAGAAAGAGAGGCAAGAGAAAGAGGGACAGACAGTAAGACAGATAGAGGCATAATAATTGCTCTTTCTATTATTATTCCAAGCTGATTCTGAAATAGAATTGGGGTAATCCTTTGAATGCATCCCTGCATGAACCACATAGCACCTAGAGAGAGTTGACCAGTGACAACCCTAACAGGTGTGCTCCAATGTCAACTCCTGCTACTGCACCCCGGGTTGGACTGGGGTAGACTGCTCGATTTTCGACAACAGTTCTCTCTACACCACACCTTACCCAGATGCCACCCAGAGGACACACCGTCCCACCACCACAGAGAAGAATACTAAGAATGCTGCATCTAATTCCAGCGGCACACCTGGACGCAACACACAATATGGTGAGCTTGAATGGTTGACAGTGCTGAACTTTACAGCTGTTATTTAATTTAATGATACTATGCATTACATTTTTATTTTATGGGCTCAAGGTAAATCAGTCATTTGAGGTTACTTCTGTGTTGATATTACTCTTCTGTAAACTAGGAATCTTTCTTTTGTGTCCTCAAGTAACATTTATTTATCTTGGGGCTATGCATTATTTGTGGCTCCATGTTGATCAAGAGGCAGCTTTTTCTTGTATTATGCAGGATTGGCTGCAGCTCAGATATCCAAAGGGCTAAACCTTGCATCAGCAGTTGGTGTTGTTTGAACACAGCCGATGTCCAATATTATCATGTTGAGCCCTTTTCTGGTCCTGTCTCAGCGTAAGTGTTTTTGTTGGTTCAAAAGGTTACACATGCTTCTTAACCAAACTTTTATACATCCCATCAGCAGAGTCAGACCGCAACTCCGAAGGGCTTGGAAGGGTGGCTATGGTGCTCTTACTTGTAGGCGGAGTGGGAGGCGTTTTCTTTTTTTTTACTCTAATAGCAGTTTGCTACAGGTACTCTCACTCTCTTCTACTGGTGTCTGCCATGTGTTCTCGTTAATGAACATTATCACCCTGCTACGTATTGTAGATGGATTGGTATGGGCATTTCCCTGGCTGTGGCAACTGGCATCCACCTATCCCTTTCCATCTGATCCATGACAAAGTTCATCTAACTGAGATATGAAGCAATGTACTGTGTGCAAAATGTGTGTTTTGTATATATATATATATATATATATATATATATATATATATATATATATATATATATATATATATATATATATATATATATATATATATATATATATATATATATATATATATATATATATATATATATATATATATATATATATATATATATATATATATATATATATATATATATATATATATATATATATATATATATATATATATATATAATTACATTGACTTACTGGTAGAAAGGAAACTTCTACCTTAAAAATCTGATTTAATCATGGTGGTACAGAAAACTTATATTTTTTTCTTTTTGAAGTTAGTGTGACCTTTGTTGTGGAACAGACATGTCTGAGTGTGATTGAAGCTCTTGTGTTGACCATCTGTGGATCACCTGTGGATTGCGTTGATGTGTTGTCTGTGCCAGGTGAGGCACTCATGCTGTTATGATACCATGAACTTATTTTCAGCTCATTGGGTTGCTGAGTGGTGCTTCTGTCTCTTCATGTTTCTCACACATAGCTTGTACAAATCAGCAGTGTGGCAAGAAACTTTTATCGTTTAGTGTGTATTTAATGCTTGCCCCATGACTGATACAGAAGCTTATCATGAAGAGCATATTGTAAGTTTTGTTCACATTTTAACAAGAATTTTAATCATGAATATTTCATTGAGAATATAAATGCTTGCATTGATAAGCTCTCTGGAAGTGATTTCTGTCTGGCAAAAATAAAGAATCGTAAACATTTTTGGTCCTGAAACCTTCAGAAGGTAGCAAGGACTGTGCAGGAGGTTGACTTGCTAGGTATTATGTGAAGGGCAGTATTGTTAGAGTTTGTGTTCTCATCTTTGTTTCCCTTGCTCTCTTCCCGCCATGGGTGCTGTGTCCTCCCTCTCTCAACAACTCGCTCGCCTGGTCTGCATCCTGTTCGATCTGCCACCTTGGCTGTGACCGCCATATTGATTGCCTCACCATCACCACGTCATCATCCTGATTACCACTCGTGTGGCCTCACTAACTGACTCTGACTGCACAACCCATGATTGTGGGCACAAAAATCACTCACTTTACAAAATAATTTCATTGTATACTCCCAAATCCTACCGCCAACCTGCCTCGAAACAACTGCCCCTGATGGCTGTGCTTGCCTCCTGTCTGGCACCATCACAGTTGGGCAGCAGGGGAGTGACACGGTGTACCTCGTGGTGGGGTTGGTGTCAGGAATGGGCGGGGTGTTCTTTGCGTTTGCGTTCATGGCTTTGTGCTACAGGTCAGTGGTAGTCCACAAAAATTTCTCCCTGTGTCTAAGGTCAGTATGATCTTAGTCTAAAATAGTTTAGCAATAATTAGTTCTTTTGATTTTCATTTTACTACCATTACATCTCTCCTTAACCCCCCAGTCTTCTCTCTCTCTATCTCTCTTTCGTGGCCCGATCTATCGCTCAAAATGCTTGGCTTAATTTTTTTTTTATATTGGCACATTTATTTTTCTTTTTGTTTTTGTTTTTGTTTTTGTTTTTTTTCGGTTTTTGTTTTCAAACTCTGACTGTTAAGAGAGGAAACCAAGTTAAATTTTATTTGATAATTGAAATGTGCTTCATTAAGCACAAAATGGCTTTCAGCATTTTAGCAAAGTTAATGTTCAGAAGTATCTGCTCAAAAAAAAAAAAAAAGCAGCCAAGCCATGCTCTTACAAAAAGAAATACCAAATTTCATTTTATTTTCATTATCTCCCTGTTATATATTTTTTTATCAAGGTCAGAGGTTAGTACTTTTGAAACAAGGGTATGCATATTGCATATTCTTGCATGAAATTATCTACAGGAAGAATAAAGCTGAGCACTTTCCATTTAAACAACAAAGTGCAGGTATGGCCCCGAATGCCGTTATGCAGTACAAATTTAGCATAGAATGCATGATTAGGCTTGGTGTGATCTTCAGTAGCACTTTGGGCGTCCCTAGCTTGTTGCCGCGGCTGTGGAGATCCTGCGTTTGATCAAGGTCATATAGTTTTCTTTGGTGCGACCATAAATGAGGACCCCAAGACAGTGCATTGAATATAGCTGCCTTTACCAATAAAGAAACAGGTGTATGCTGATTTTAGAGTTAAACAGATCTCAGAAGTATGATTAGTATGCATTGTAGAAGTTCTGAGTTTAGTACAAGCTCATTATTTGAGACCTGTAATTTTTTCTTAAAGCAAATTCTTTAACTGAAATGTATGGCATAAGTATGCAGTTTTTCATTTTACACTTATCATGAATTATTTTTCAACATTTTTCTGAAGTTTTTGATCAGCTACACCTGTCTGAGAACTACCTACATCAGATTTCCAGTGTCAAGCTTTTTATTTTTGGGGGTTACCATTGCATTTATCATCACTTATTTATCGTTATAGGTATCTCTGAAAAAATGCAGTACCAATTAGTTCATTGGGAATTAAGTTTCATAATATACATGTTTTTGGAATAACTCTAACATCAACTTCATATAAAAGTCATAGAATATGTACTGTGCAACATGATACCTAGAAGTAAAGCAAACTGTATACTTCAGACTTTAAAAGTTGGAATATCAAATTATCTCCTTCATATCATACATTATACACATACTCAAACACACACAACCACATCAAGCCAGATGCTGTCGTCTGCCCTGTTGTATATTGTAATTGCTTCGTGATATGCAGTTGTATGATTGTCAGTGTGATTGCATTTAGGTATACATGTATGTGTGGATCTAACTGTCTGCTTTTCTACATGCTTATTAAGTTGTTCTTGCATATATTTGTATAACTAGGATTACCATTAGTCCTTCAGTGGGTCCACTTAGATCTCATAGCTGTCTAGCATCATCAGTGTCCTTGTCTTATCTGAAAAACATTCGTGCTCTCTTGTTTATTGGACTGAAATGTCAAGTGTTAAAAGTGTGTTAGGTTATATTTAAAAGAACTGACTCCCAATATTGCATCTTTGGTGGCTAAGCAGAGCCCTCATATTCACCTAAGGCACTGTGTGTGTGTGTGTGTGTGTGTGGGTGTGGGTGTGGGTGTATTTACCTAGTTGTGATTTACAGGAGGGGAGTAATCTCATAGTATCCCATCTCTATATCTATCCAGTTTGGTCTTAAAAGCATGGACAGTTATGGCATGTGTGTGTCTATATATATATATATATATATATATATATATATATATATATATATATATATATATATATATATATATATATATATATATATATATTATAAACTAAGAAGATGAAAATTTTTATACATGTGATATATATATATATATATATATATATATATATATATATATATATATATATATATATATATATATATATATATATATATATATATATATATATATATTAGAAGAATTTGATCCATAAGTATAGTGGTTATTTAGGTTATTTATATTGCAAGGAAGTATTGATAATAGGTACCATGCAGGCTTCATTGTAGATAAACCACTCTGATTCTGTTATAATGGTTGACTAGCTATCTTCTACTCAGTGTGGCATTTTGTGGGCATTTATTCCCAAAATATATCCATTTCTGCCACATTCTGCTACAGATGGCTGTGGACTGAGGCCTTCACAGTGTAATGGCATTATTGAAGCATTTTCTAGTCATCAGTTAAAGACCAACAGACATAAATGTAACCTAGACATGACTTCTTTTATTATTGTTTACTGTGGTCATGATCATCATACTGTATTCTTGGCTGTTCCTTGGAATGATTAGCTAATGCTAAGTGATTCATACCACTTATTGATGTGCTTAGAAAAGATAGAATTTTAAAATGTACACAGATGTTTCCAAGTTGGGAGGAGGGAAACATTTTATATTGATAATTTGGAACAGAGATCATGCTTCATCTTGAAATTGTCATCAAAATTAGACTCACATAGGCAAGGGATAAACTATCAGTCACTTGAAAACTTGTGATGATTCAGTATAGAATACTGCAAAGGCAGTGATACTTGGAATATGTATTTTGGAGGCTCAGTTAGATCACAGAAATCTTTGAGTTGAAATAGATTAAAAAGATACATGTAGACAGGCAAAAAAAAATTTCTTTAACTACACCCCACTGCTAATGAAAGTGGCACAAATGATAAACAAACTTGTTTCATAGTGCAGGAAGATTGTGCAGCTCAGCTAAAGTAGAGGAATCATTATGAAAATGTGGCATCATCACTTAGCAGTTCAAATATGTCAACTGTCATATCTCTACATGTCATCACTCAGTTGACTTGACTTCACCAGAAATTGTGCCAAATTTCTTCACGCTTTTCATATGGAGGTAATGTTTTAAGTGTTAATGGCATGTAAGCATCAAATATGCCAAACCAATATAGTCCTTATTAACTCCCACCAGAAGGATGGTTTTGTGTCTGAAGAACACTTTTAGGGAGACAGGACAGCCACAAAGAACTGTGCAGTATTAGCAGTGTTGGGTGAAAAAATGCCATGAAAATAATGATAATTCCACCCCCAGTGAAACAAACTGGTGTGTACTAAGGTGTGTTTTGTCAAAGAGAACTTTACTTTTGATAAGGCATCAACAGAGTGCTTCACCATTTCTCACAGCAGGAGAAATAAACCAAAAAATATTGGTGTGTGTGACACGAAACATTCCAAAAACATCAGCACGCTACTTTCATTGGTGGTGGTTGTACATGAACTTCAGAAATTAAATCAGCACCCTAATAGATATACATATAGTATGATTAGCTCTGAGGCAAAATGACATCAGTATTTCAAACTTTTTAGGCAGTGTTTAGAGAACCTAAAGTACTCAGATCTGATGGTTTTTACTACAATTCAGATTCCTGCTTGCATCATATTGATTATTATAGTTGAATTTTATTTTTGTCTTTACTTTAAAAAGCATTCCACTTTATGAAAGTGCCTCCTCTTCATGGTTTTATTACTGGAATATTTCATATCTTAAATATCAAAATACTAATAAATCTATTATTATTATTATTATTATTATTATTATTATTATTATTATTATTATTATTATTATTATTGTAGTTAATTAAAGTTTCTAGAGTATTTTCTTGAAATTATTATTATTATTTTTTTATTTATTTATTTATTTATTTATTTATTTTTAATAATGTGAAGTATGTTATAGCACTCATGACAGGATTACAGATCTGAATTATCAAGGACTCTCCTTTTTGACTGGTATGTATCATTTGGTCCAGTTTTATTTTTTAGTGATCAAAGTGAGAATGCTTTTTATTCATTCTATGAAATAATAGAAATACCATGCTTAGTGACCAAAATAAATTGAGGCCCCTAGTGTTGAAAGGGCAAATTCAGCAAAATCAGGTTTTCAGATATTGGCTTTAGAAGTAAGTTATTAATGCGTGAACCCCTTAGTGTTGTGAGGGCGAATCCAACAAAATGCTGTTTCGAGATATTCACATCACAACATTTGCTAATTTAAGACAAATTGGCAACTAATTCTGTGAACAGTGTTGTTCGTACCAATACATACGTGTCATGAAGATATTTTGATATAAACAAAAACAGGGATTACCAATAAATTGCTACTTCCTTCGTGTATTTACCAATATGTGAGTATCATGAAAATATTTTGGTATAAACAAAAACAGGCATTACCAATGAACTGCTGGTTCCTTCGTGTGTTTTAATAATACCCCTGATGCCTTTAAAGCAGAGGAAAATTATTACATTTATTTTCTCATAGCCTAGTTTATCAAAGTACCCACATTTGCAAGGCTTGCCAATTTCACACTTAGGAACATCTTTCTTTGTCCAATAGCTTGTGTAGGCCTGGCCAAGATTATGTTTTGTCTTTGTTACTTTCCTTTCCCAGGTCTGAGGATCACGCTTCCTCTTCCTGCAATGTCCACCTGACTCATGGTCACTATCACTGCTTGTGTTTTCCATTCAGGTGGATTCCAAAGATAATTTTCTCTGGAGATATGATAAACCACTTGCGATGTAAATGAAAGATCAAGTATAGTGGCATCTCGCAGGATGTGGTCTCATCTGATTGGCTATTGACATTTGGCGGGATGTGCTCTTATCTGATTGGATGTGAGGAAGGTGTGGCATGACATCAGAGGGCACCTCACCATTCATTGACTACCAGGGATGTGAGGTTTGCCCCTTCTACAATATGCTTCTTCTCGGCACCTTCCATCTATGTGGCAAAGTTTTGAGCATTAAGTCAGGATGAATCCCTATATTCAAAGGGATTTTTGACCCTGTAAAAGCGAAACAGTTTGATTCTGGTGGCAACATGTAGATAATGGCAAGGATAATGCTCTGGCAAGTCTAACTCAGAACTGCCAAAAATTTAGATTCGCCCTTCCTACACTAAACACCTCAATTGTGGTACATGATTTCCATGGCACAATAAAAAACAGCAGCTGCTTCCCAAGATCAGAAGACAAAATTTATTGTTGCTCTGTGTAATGCATAATATATGCAGACTGAGTTAGCTAGGTGATAAGGCTGACAAACTGTGTGACACTTCAGTTCCATCATAGTTTAAATCATATTGCAGGTTCCCATCCTTTCACTAGTAGAAATATCATTTAATGTATAGTTAGAGGTAGTATTTGTATGAACCTTAATAGTTAGTCATAATACAATATATTACATGTTCAGGTGATTAAATATGTTTTTTGACATTTGGCACTTAAAAACCATTTCATTATTTGAAACATTTATCTGTAGAGATTCTGAGCATGTTCATTAGATAGCCACAAAAAATATTGAACTCTCTATAGAATGGATAGGGAAAATCTGAACAGTTATGTGATAATGGTATTGGAATTAACCAGAGAGAACATTGTAGTAAACTATTATTCATGAATATTAAGAAATTTTTACATGAACAGAAACACTTATATCCCAGTGCCTTCAATTCAGTATGCCCCTTTACTTATAAAATAAGATAAAATATGTTAAAAAGTTAAAGAAAATTTGGAATGGTAAAGCTGCTGAGAGCTCTATATTAACTCAATGCTGATAGTGATGTAACTGAATGAGTACAATTACAAAGAAAAGCTCAGTTTGAGTGGCTGGCCAGAAAAAAAAAAAAAAAAAACATGGTTGTAAGCAAGTACAAGAGGAATGGTGATGATATCTAGCATAGCAAGTTGAGAGGCTTGACATTAATAGTGCCAACCATTTAAGTAACTGAGAGTCTGAAAGTATGATTAGTGAAGGAGTGAATATAGACACATAGTAGTTAAGTTATGTTCCACATAAGAACAGTATCAACAATGTGATATCACCAAGAGAATTCCCAGTGAACAAAGGCAAGTATTTGTGACAGGAAGAGGTTTCACAGGATCCCCATAAAGGAGAAGATACTGAAGTTGTATAGTTAAGCACCAAGGATCAGTGCAGAGTCCCATACATTTTCTAGCATACACAAAATATTATTTTATGCACTTTAGAACTGGACTGCTCTACATATAGTCATGCCTAGATTGTTGACAGCTTGGTAAATGAAAGAAACATTCAGGTGAAGTTGTGGAATCCAAAGGCTTCAAAATTATATAAACAAAAATTTAAATGGTGATAAACAATGTATACATATATCATGTCAGGGTCAGAGTTGTGTTTGCCCATGTGAAGTATGCAAGATAAGTGTGAGTGGTAATTTATTCATATCTACAGTATTGTGTGTTGTGACTAAAGTTGCTGTCTAGTGGGTAAACTACATAATGTTATGTATTTTGTTTGCAGTTTATGCTTTTGAGTAGAGTGATATTACTAATCTAGGAATTGAGTCCTTGCAGTCCAGTGACAAATTATGTTCCTGGTGGATGTAATTGGTGCCCTGAGTGAGACAAAAATATGCTTTATTTTTATTAGAATTTTTGGAGGGAATCCAAAGACTTTATCCCTCTTTTAACAATGAAAGGGTTATGCCTGCACATATGTACTAGGATGCCTTATGTGTGAGAAGTGTGATGCTTTATATTAGTGGAACTTGGCCTATCAGAGATGATGTAAAGAGGCTGGAGCTTAGTGAAAAGAGCATGGTGAGGTGGATGCACACTGCTTCACTAAGACTAGAAGCAGCTTTATGATTGAGGGCATCAGTAAAGCAATGAGAACAGGCAGCTTTACTATGTTTGAATATGTGAAAAGTAAATGAAGGACTGGGTGAAGTGTATCATAATTTAAAGGGAAGATGGACTGCCTAAAAGTTGATTTAAGTTAATGTGAATGATGAGCTGAGAAAAGACATGCCAGACAAGCTGCACAAAACTGTGTAGCTTTAGCCAGCAGCTGTCAGGTGGCAAAAGGTACTATGTACAAAATTTAATATGGAATCTGCCTCTAAAATTAACAATGTTGATGGCACATATAGTTACTGAATAATGTGGCACTAAGAATCTTTCCATCCATCAACAGTTGATGCCTGTTCTTTAAACTCTCCCTCAGAGGATGGCCACAACAGAAGAGTCTTCACTTATTCCAGTTCTTGAATTCCCTTCATGCATGCTCTGATCCACTCATTCTCCTTTTTCCTCTCCTTTCATGAACTATAGCACTCTACCCTAGCTTTCATTGAGGGTCCTCTTCTTGCCCACTCTGCATTTACCATACTCATATATGCTCTCTCAGTCATCTCACATTCTGCTATTTTTTTCTTTGTGGTCAAGCTACTATACTGTATAGTGCTGTGTGTGACCCACCCAACCACTACACATTTTATTCCCTCACCTTAATTATATAAATTTGTTATACTCACTTTCAATACTTTTACCAAGTTTTATTCTTACATCACAGCCATTTATCAAGTAATTTGTTTAAATGACTTTAATCTCTGACTTTCTTTTCACTCCACACCCAAGTTTCACTTGCGTACATGACCAGTGGTACAGTTATTCAGTCACACAGACTTTATTTTATTTTACTAATTTTAGTTTTCTAATGTTTATGTATAAATTAGTTTCACATTTTTTAGTGCCCATTCCTTTCCTTCATCATGCATCCCCTCTCTTTCACAGCTCTTTCTCTGATTTTGCTTTCCTTGCTACTTCATTTACACAAGAACAAAAAGATATTTCAAATCACACTTTCTCTCATTTAACCAACATTTGTGGTCTTTTGGTCATTCAACTCTTAATCTTTGTAGGCAATCAAAATCAAATGTCACTTTTATTCCTCTTGCATCTTTCTTCATTTTATATTCACTTTCAACACCTGTCTTTCGTACACACTCAAACACATTTACTTGCAATATGTGGCTCATTTCTTGACTTATATTTCTTTGATTTACCGTCAGTTTCCTGAACATAAGTAGGGGAGTTTGCATGTGCATTTATAATCCAGAAAAGAGTATGGAATCTGGAGAAGAGGTGGGTTATTCAACATAGAATATGGAAAACAAGAAAGTAAGCAAATGTATTTGATATGTTTATAAAAAGATTGTTAGGACCTATAGAACAAGTTGTAGACACAAAGGTGTTGAAAGTAAGGAAAATTAATAAAAGTGAATGATAAAAAGAGAGTAAATAAAAGCAGGTCAGTAGACGAGGGAAACATGTTCCGGAGCATGTACAAGAATGGTGAATGCATGAACTGTAATAGAAAGCTAAAATGTGTGAAGGGAAAAAGGAAAAGAAAGGTAGAGGAAATATTGTAGGGAAAGTTGAGTCATATGTATAAAGAAAATGAAAGGCTATCCTGGAGTAAAGTACTTTAAAGGAAAGGGAAACTTAATAAAGCAGAAGGGATAAAATGAAGGATAGATATTGGTATGGCAATAAATAGTGTTTTGATGTAACTGCTTTGTAGGGATCAAAACAACTAAATTGTCATATATAACATTGTGCTATTAGATACTTATTTATAGAAAGTAAATAAGAATAGATGGTAGATGAATTATGCATATCCGAGAGAGAGAGAGAGAGAGAGAGAGAGAGAGAGAGCAAGGGTTATGGATTATGGAAAAAATAATAGGAAGACAGCACATGGTCCTTACAGTTGGCAAGGATAAATTATAATGGGTTATTAAAAGAATAGATATATGAATAAATAAAATAATATCAAAATTAACAAAATGAGACAGGTATAATTGCTCATAAAGGGTCTATACAGAACTGAAGATTAGTGTATGAGGGTGTAAGAAACTGAAATGTGATTTACAGATGTGTAGACATCATATGGTGTGAATCATTGTATATTCATACGGCTGACATTGCATACAGTATGCAAGTACAAAGGCATGTAGAAATGAATGGTAAGTTTTTTGAAAGTATGTTACAAGACTGAAAGAGCAGTGCAAGTATTTTAATTTATATATAAAGTATTTTCATAATTCAGCAAGACACAAGGCCAGGAAACAAATGAAAAAAATGTCAGAAACATTGAGTCTACAATTCATGATTCAACACATTTTCACTCTTTAAAATTTATTAATGGCTAGGCTATTGCAAAACTTTCATGAGGTCTTGCTGGCAGACAAAAATTTGACTTTGTGATCAAGATGTACATACAAACATACATACTCACACCTCATGCTAGTTCCATTAATTCCCATATGTGATGAAACATTACTTACTCACAACAGTTACAACACATTAAGCATGTATGCATTCATACACACACACACTACACATGATATTTGTAATGTTTATACTGTTTCTTAAATTTGTTTTAAAAATTTTACTTACCTGCAAAATCATTTGATGGTAGTCCTAGTGGAAGTCCTTCAAGAAAAATGGTTGCATATTTATTACCCCAGTAATTAAAAAAGTACAAATCAGTATTCATGTTCTTTATTAGTATAGAGTTTGGCAAATAATGCCAAGATTTTCAACACAGGTTTCCTCCAAACAGCCAAGTAAAAAATAGAAAAAGAAACCTCAACATTTACCTTCATTTCATTAATCTTTTTACTTCTTTCCTGATTGAGTTGAAGCATGAAAATGTGACGAAAAACAGCGATTATGAGTCTTTTTGGTGTGTGTGTGTGTGTGTGTGTGTGTGTGTGTGTATATGTATATATATATATATATATATATATATATATATATATATATATATATATATATATATATATATATATATATATATATATATATATATATATATATATATATATATATATATATATATATATATATATATATATATATTAGCATCATTTAGTTAAAACATGTATAGGAGTAATTTCTAAGATATTTGGAGTTTCTTTCTCATAATCACTGATCTCGTTACAATCAATCTTTAGTTGTTACCTGTTCTCATGCCTGGGTGCTTAGTGTTTTATCTGAACATATATTATGATAGGAAAAATTTGAAAATATTTTGTTGCTTATAAATGAGATCAGCATTTATGAGTTTTCTTGAATTCTTTGCCACAGATTTGAAATACAAACATAATTTGGATGTAACAATATATATATATATATATATATATATATATATATATATATATATATATATATATATATATATATATATATATATATATATATATATATATATATATATATATATATATATATATATATATATATATATATATATATATATATATATATATATATATATATATAGATGTTTAGTAGTAAACCCAGAAACCAGTATGAGCCAGGTCAACTTTTAATCCTGAATTTGCTTGCTCTGATTTCATATAATTATTATATTTAGGTAGTTAGGTTAAAATGCTAATTGAACAAAGAAAACTGAAGCAAACAACTAAAAGTCAGAATAATATGGCCATGGGTAGGAAGCATGCGAGCCATAGGTCTGAGGTTCGGAGTGGTACATGACAGAGGAGCTCTGCATATCAAAATGAGAGTGTCAAGAATGAGAAGAAAGGCAGAATGAAGGATAGCTGGTCCATAAAATATAATTATAATTGCAATGAATGATTCTTAATGTGATATTGTGACTGATGAATGAACCTGAAGCCCTTGGTATACGTGGCAGCAGGCAACACTGGCAACTCCTGACTCATAGACTCAGTGATGGCTGCAACACAAATGGCCTGAATCAACTGCTATTTTCTAGACCAGAAAAATTCTTGCATTTATTTATTTTATTTTATTTATTTATTTTTTTTTTTTTTTCACATAATTAATTATGTAAGAAAATTATGAATCTACTGTCATATAACTACTGTTCACAAGAGCACTAGGTTTATATCTACACTCATGTGAAATGCTGCAAAGACACTTAGTCACATGCCTGTCAGTCAGTTCATGGTAGATATTACTATGGACCCACCAAAAGAAAAGTCAATTGCAAATAAAGATAACATGTGTTAATATAAGCCAGTTTTCTGGTCAAGCAGATTTTTCTGGAAGTATGTATGTGCAGTGTTAACAAGGTGGCTTATGGTAAATCTTGTAATAAGGTACAGTTGCACATCCTTGCCATTTCTGTACTCTCTTTAATATTACATAAAGGGCTTTATGTTTGAAGCTTACATATTTTCCAACATATGACATTGGAAGATAATGGTACAATATTTAATTATTCACATTATATCAATGCATTAGATTAGCAAAAGCCCCTCTGTTGGCAATCCATAAAGCTAGGCATATTGTTCTGTCTTTAGTACATATTCTGTAGGGATTTGCATTATATTTTCTATGTATTCAGTTCCATCTAGTAACACTATCAATAGTATTTACATTACTATCTTTTCTATGGCTGATTTTGCAACATAAATGCTGTAAAATACACTGATGAAGGTAAAGTCTTTTTCAAGATTGAGAGGTCATATTCATTATGTTGAATGTTATCTACTTGGTATTTTGCAGATACTATGAATATCAGTTGATATAGATTCTTTCTTTACAAAAAAAATATTAAATACCATAAGATTACAATAACTACTTGCTTACATTGTACTTCATCATCATCAGCCTATATGGTGCCACTATAGGACAAAGGCCTCTGCAATGGTTAGAATAGGTGTTAAATCATATACCACTCAACACTGATATTTTGAGTTAAATTTTATTTTACAAATTAATCATCTGTAAATGGGAAAAATGCTGTAAGAGGAAATTGATAGCATTATTTTGCACTTCATTATGTTTAGTTGATCATTATGATAGTTACTTACCTTTGAGCTTTAGTTTTCAAAACAAAAGTTGATTTTATATGGAATATATGTTTCTGTAGTCTCATCGTTATATAGAAGATACATACGTATAAGTTTTTACAAGTCCTGGTAAAATATTGCACCCTAGGTAAAGAGAAACAGGTACAATAAATGGAAGGTGGTACCATACTCAATACGCAGAAAAAAGTGTAAGTTTTGTCACACATATATATAATGAAAATAATCATTTGCATATGATATGAACATGCTCAGGAGCCTTATAACATAAATGGATAAATATTTTAGATACACTTGTTCATATGGAAATTTAGTACACTTAAATCTTGTAAAATCTTCATCTATAAAACAGTCTTGTTTTTTATATACATATTTTCACCATTGACAGATGGATTATCATCATGCAAATTTTACTCATATAATAATGAATGCCAATTTTTATATGCTTTGAATGGAATGGTACCATCTGGCCAGTCTTAATTCTATCTTATATCTCAATACCCTCAAGCTGCTCTATATATATATATATATATATATATATATATATATATATATATATATATATATATATATATATATATATATATATATATATTATTTTTATTTTTTTATTTATTTATTTTTTTTTTTTATTTTCATTTTTTTTTTTTTTTTTTTTTTCCCCTGCATGGGAGCATGAAAGGTATGTTGTCCTGTGTGGCTATAGGCTGCCTGTGGCTCCCTCTCCAGATATTCTTCATGGAACACTTTAAGTTTGTACCCATTCACCCTTGTACTCTTCAACTGGATATATATATATATATATATATATATATATATATATATATATATATATATATATATATATATATATATATATATATATATATATATATATATATATATATATATGCACACATACACATGCTATATGGATTAATGTCTTCTATTTCTAAACTCAGTTTTTTAGAGAATTATATTGATTACTTTTATTCCTTGATAAGATTACCTAGGATATTCATCTACCATTGGCCTTGAAGACATTAGTGACAAGTGTTGTTAGTCTAGTGAATGTTTCATCAGTCACATTATAACCAATTATTACATACCAGCTGAAAATACTGAACTTTTTTTTTTTTCAGAATACTTATTGATGAAATATGCCAAGCTGTTATTGTGTAAACAATTGAAAATTACATGACATTACCCTTACTGGAAAATGGCAATAATGTTGCATTCAGAGTTATATGTCATTATTAATAATTTCATTAGTTCATTAAGCCATTTTAAGATAAATTCTAAATAAATCATAAATACAGTCAAACCTTAAAGTCCTTGACAAGAAAGTGAACTGAAGCTAAGTGCACCAAGAATGGAAGGCTGAAATAAGTGACAGACTTGTCTCTACATATGACTTTAAATTAATGATCTCTAGTTTCATAAATTTTAAACAAGTATATTCTTTAATATTCTGTAATATTAGTGAAACAGTCATGCACTGGCCAGTAACATAATTGATAAATAGTGAGCTAGATGCCAAATATCTTGGTTTCAATCTGATTTTGTATAGTATATGTAGTATATGTATTTGACAACTTAATTTTTTTACAAGGACAGTGTCTATTTAGGCATGTGACAATTTATTCAGAAAAACAAGCATTGTGTGGCTAACCATTAACATTATTCTATCTGTTTCAAGAATACTGTTGGTACATCTCACCTTAGTATATATCTTCCGTAATAAACCTATAATGAAAGTGTACAAGATTGTTTGTACCTTGTTCAGGTATTCTGCCCATGATGACCAGCTTGAGTTTATTCTCTTGTCAGGAACTCACAGCCATAAGTGTACATCACTTTAATTACTTGTGTTGTGGTGTTAAGTTATGTAATTTGTTATGTAAAATGAGGCATAATGAAGGTATTAGCTTTATGCTATAATATATATGGAATTGGACATATTGGAGCAGATTTGACCAAGTATAACAGGAGTGTATTTCCTGAAAAATAAGTAAAATAATAAATATAACACACACACACACACACACACACACACACACACACACACACACCACATATTTTATATATATATATATATATATATATATATATATATATATATATATATATATATATATATATATATATATATATATATATATATATATATATATATATATATATATATATATATATATATATATATATATATATATATATATATATATATATATATATATATATATATATATATATATATATATATATATATATATATTGTTTATTGAAATATTATCCAGTTTGAATATTTTACTAATAGTTAAGATACCTAAAGTAAGAAAAATATCATAATACAGTAAAAAAATATATTAATTAGATATTATAATATTACTTGTAATTGTGATAGAGTAGAAATTGTATGTATAGGTGTATAATTATAATTTTCATATACATTACAGGAGATAGGAATAGGATATTTATCACACTTTTAAGACTATTTTCGCCATTGTTCTAAGGAAAAATCTATTTTGAAATGATAAACTTCAAAGTCATATGCCGTTCGATGCTTTTAATAAAGTAGATACTTACTTTGTAATATTCATTGGATATCTCTAACAACAGAATTTTTTATCCTGTGAATATTTTTTCTCTCCTTGAAAAGTGATAAACATATATGTATTTTCAGTATGTGCCAACTATACATAGTTTATGGAATTATGAAATAAGTTATTTCCTTGCAGGTTTTTATCGCATGTTTGCATTCTTTACCTGACTGAAAATGTTAAGTAAACACGAATGCAGATATTTTTCCAGATTCACATTGTTTCTTTACCAATAGATTTTGCATTTTCTCTCTACATATAGTAGATAAAAGTAATTATTCTGATTATTCTGATTGACTTTTGTTTTTACCTTTTCATACAATTACAGTTATTTAGAGAGTAATGTAGAGGGTGCTAGAATGAAAATGTTATGTTTCGCTTACTTCTAGAACCTGAACATTTATACATTGTACAACAAAAAACCTATCAACGCGCCATTACGTAACTTGAACAAATTATTCATGAGTTTTATATAGCATCCCAATCGCAACCCATTGAATTTACTTATTATTTTATTAACATTTTCATATTTATATATTTTGTTTATCTCTTCCATCTTCTTTCAAGCAATTCCAGAATCTAACTTTCCAATTTCTACACCTTTTCCAGTAAAAGTCCCTTCTGCCCCTTGTGTGGAATATGCAAAACATTAATATATTTTATAAATCATGAATGGAATACAATTTGTCTCTTGCAATATGATTTTCTTAAAATCAAGTATGCAGTGGTTTTAGTAGCAACACAGTTTGCATGTCCACAAAGGGATTATCTGATTTATGTGTGTGTCAAGCCTGTGAGTGTTGTTACAGCAACCTGAGCAACCACTGCTTGATGTCTTTTATGTGTTCCTGTGTGCAGCTTTCAGTGAAAGACTAAGTCATAACAAATGCATGTTTTGTTTGCATGTTAGTGTTCTATCATGAAAGCTTTGAATGTTTATGTTGTAGCAATTATATGATATATATATATATATATATATATATATATATATATATATATATATATATATATATATATATATATATATATATATATATATATATCGAATATTTCAAAATTTAGATTGTAAGTATATCAATATATTATTAAACTTAAATTTCATGAATATTGTATTTATTAGATAACTCATTGCTGCCATTTCAATTGTAGCATTATCTGCCCTTTTTACAATTACCACCATTATCAGATGTAGTAGAACCCCTTTCATCCATATAGCAAAATAAATGAAGATGCAGCAGGTAAATTCCTGAGTAAATTTTACAATTCTATTTTCAATAGTCTAATCAGACTTTGTTTTCTTTTACCAACTGCAACATCATTCGACCACCTTGCACAATCACTCTGGGCCTGCTGCAGACGCAAGACAACAATGCCCAAGTATGATGCACCTTATCTCAAGAGACCAATAGTTAAGAAACCACCTCAGCAGCATCTTCAACCCATGATGGGTAAAACAGAAGAAACTCCCATAGACTTGGGTAGCCGCATCACATTTGGAAACATGCCCAGTTATAGGTAAGTGTTTGCTAGTAGATGGTGCATACTAAAATTAAATTCATAACATAATCAATTTATTGCATGTAGCTATATTAATGATTCATTATTGTAAAAATACATATATAATTATTTTTAATTAACTTTCCAATGCATTACATGTCTGAGTTGAATAATTTATAGTAGGTGGTTTATTTACAACTTGGATGCATCAATGATTTGTCTGTTGGTCCCTCAAATATTAGTGAACCATCAAACAATTCAGACTTGTTACATGTTTTACTTATAAGGATAAATTTTGCTGTATTTGGAAAAAAATTCCATGGTTTTTGTACTATTGAGCATCTTCATAAAGCCATATACAGTGGGATGGCACATTTGTTATCTGTTTGGTGCTGAAATAACCTCACAAAATATGTGATCAAACATGAGTAATTAAAACCATGCAGCAATGCTAATTAGTACTATAGTTATCTGAAAATCATACTCCTTTTGTTTAATTTTGAATTTGAACTTTTCTTTGCTATTAATCATTGATAGACACCTTAGATAAATATGATTGAAATAGAGCACATGTAAGCCATTATTGAGTGTGTGGATGAGACAGATGATGATAGTACAGTTAGCTACTAAGACTGCAAGTTAATGCTCCTGGGTTCTGCCCACCCCCTCTGGTTTCTCATCTTCCCTCACCATCTGTTGCTCTCCTGTTAATGGTGTATCCTCAAATCCTAGAAAGTCAAACTCTTTACTTATTCTCTTCTCCTTGTCACTATCTACCATTGCTTCATTGTTGCTGTCACCAATGTGACATATCTACAAAATTCTGCAGAGAAAGCATGGAATGTAATTTTTTTTGTTTCATCATCACATAAGAAGTTCATTTTTCCAGTTTATCTTCATACCAGTTTCTCATTAGGTATTTATGCAAAGAGAAGTTCTTCATGGATCCCAATGTGCCACAGTGCCATCAGTCAGTAGAAATCACTTGAAATCTTCAAATCTTTGTGACTATTCATTTTCAGCTGTTTCTCTCATAGTTACTGATAGATTTTATTGAAAGATGTAGCTACCAGACAGTCCCCTTATAAGTGCAGTAAGTGTATTTTTAGTGATGAAAATATCATGTATACAATAGACTGGTAAAGTTAAATGTTATTTGAATTTGAAAAAAATAAAATAAATAAAAAATTGCTGTATATGAACATGGGCTGACATCATGAAGTGAAAGGTTAAAGAATGAATCGGTAATTTTTCACTTGCCTGTTGTGGGCATAGACTGGATGTACTTAAATTTTCTCCTGCATTCAGACTTTTTTTCTGTTATCATCAGTAAACAAAAGTTGATCAGCACAAGCATGCACTTAACATGGAGAGTTTAAGGGAAATAGATAATCTTGCTATCATCATCATCATCATAAATCTCCAGAGATAGGTTTTGAAACTGCTGACACAATTTTATCCTTTTGAAAGCTGTTAATAGCAAGGGTTATTTTTCTCAGTTTTTCCTCTATTTGCCCACACATTTGTTTTAGTCCACCATTTCAGAATTAAAAGTAATAAGATAACCAAAATACCAGTATCATACCAGTAACATTTGCGTATTGCTGGAGTCATTATTCAGGTAATTATTTTAGCAAGTTCATAATTAAAAATTCCACTCTAAAAGTGTGAAGTAAAATGTTCATGTGACTCTAGAAAAGATGCTGGTCTTGTTATGATGAAATTTGTGGTAGGATGAGAATAATCATTTGTTATCTGCATGCTCTTTTGCCATGATTGAATAATCATGTGGCAAGGTTATTCCATATGTTTATACAGTAAAATCCCTCTCATCTGGCATTCGAGTATCCGGCAGCTTCAAGTATCTGGCACATTTTTCCCCGAGCCTTAAAATCAATAAAAAATCAATGTGTACTCATAAAATCGATTAAAATTCCCACGTAAGGCATACTTTGTCCCCAGAGTGCACTGCTTCGCGCCACCCGCGGCCCGCTGCACTGTGTTTACTCAGTGACTCAGTCCCGCGTGTGTACTGTTTATCGCCTGACGCCTTCATCATGCCTAGTTGTAAAAAAGAGGGAGCGTGTTGTGCTTACACTTAAGCAGCTGATCAGATCAGCTGCTGATTAAGATCAGCTGATCTTTGTTATGGTAAGATGCGTGAGTGTAGGGTGGTGATTGTGGACATAATTTCACTTCTATTCAAGTATCCGGCAATATTCAAGTATCCAGCATGTCGGCAGTCCCGTTGATGCCGGATAAGAGGGATTTTACTGTATAA
The DNA here is from genome assembly GCF_035594125.1 of Scylla paramamosain. Classification (NCBI taxonomy): domain Eukaryota; kingdom Metazoa; phylum Arthropoda; class Malacostraca; order Decapoda; family Portunidae; genus Scylla; species Scylla paramamosain. Next base: position 26,363,133 of record NC_087157.1, read on the forward strand.
TGATTTCATTTGTTTCCCATGTTAGTCAGTGAACTGGGGAAGATAACTTCTGCTATGAGAAGAGTTTGAGTGTCACTTTGCTATTTCTTTTCATCATTATCATCACTGGTCAGAAACAGCATGTGAAACAGATGATATGATTTCCTCCTCCAAAAAACTGCTGCAACCAGGGCTCTTCTCATCAGACTAATAAATTCTGGGTAGCCATATATAACCACTGTTACTTTGGCAACATATTTCTATTGTCTGCCTCTTCAAAACTCTGGGGATCATTACATGATTATTAGCACCATAGCAAAGTATCTCATGCATGTGCCTAAGTTGACAGCCATTTTTTCCATGCAGCTGCAAAATTGAAAACTGCATTCCTTAAGTTACTGCATTGCAAGGTTTAAAACCCTTATGATCTATAGGTAATACCACACTATACATATTCAGCATCACTTAAATGCAGAATCTAGCAGTAGTTACATGTAACGGAAGCAGAATGTGAGATGAGTGTGCAAGTCCCTCTCTCTCTCTCTCTCTCTCTCTCTCTCTCTCTCTCTCTCTCTCTCTCTCTCTCTCTCTCTCTCTCTCTCTCTCTCTCTCTCTCTCTCTCTCTCTCTCTCTCTCTCTCTCTCTCTCTCTCTCTCTCTCTCTCTCTCTCTCTCTCTCTCATTAAAATTAGTCAGCCAATGTTCATTTGTTCTGAATCTTTGCGTTCTGACCGTATTGTTATAATTCTACTGATTGATACTTATGACACTTTAGGAATTGTGAAACTCACCTCTTTTCATTTACACCAACTGAAAAGTTTGAATATGGTACATAATGGAGAAACAAACTTCTTGTATAAAGACCAAACATACTATGTATATATTCTGCCTTCTCAACAAAGTAACCTTGTGTGTACACTTTATATAAGTATAATGTGCAACTAAAGAAATTAAAAGTTTCTGCACAAAAATGCTTAAGTTCTACAATGGTAAAGTTATTTCTCATATATTACAGTGTTTTTCTGACAAAGTTAAGAAAGAAACTGCTGATGTAGTAACTTCACTTGACAAATTCCTTTGTTTTGCTTGAATGTAAGAAAGATTAGAAACTATTCTACTCTAAGAAAGGCAAGATAACAATCCAAGATGTTTTTTTGCCAAAAAATGAGATGTCACTAAACCATTTTCAGAAGTGAGAAGTTTTAAAGAATTATCTAGTAACAATATAGTGTATGAAATCAGCCTAACAGTGAAAAGCTGAGATGCACACCACAACTTAGTTCACTGTTACTAGATGCAATGATTTGATTACCTGAAATTAAGCAAAATAGTTCTCAGCTTATTTCATCAAATGCAAAATTGCCAGATGTGCAGTCCCACTGTATTATTGAAATATCTAATCTCAGGTTACATTTGTTTGTTTTGGTTTTCTTTCCCCAAAAAGCTTCCAGTTTTAATAATGTTATTTTGATGTGATGGTGAGGAGTGGTGTTGTAACTTGTATCCTCTCTCCTTCCTTACCCATCCCTTAACAATTAGCACCTCAGATTCAGAGATAGCAAGATTGAAAAGTAAAATAAAAAAAATAATAGTAATGCAGTTTTAGGTCAACAATTTTTTTATCCTCCCCTCTTTGAATTATTGCATGTTTATGCAAGCAAATATAAACATTTGCTTTTTAGTAAAGTTTGTGCCAAATGGACTTTTAAGAAAAATTGGTAGGCTATGAAATGACCTCCAAAACAGTTCAATAAAGATTCCCTCGCAAAATATAGGTTTAGAATCAAGGGAGGATAGAAAATACTATCCAGAATTTAAAATTACATTAAATTCAAATTTCAGCATAAAGGATTTTGAATGTGATGAATAGGCAGACCCACATTCCTGCAATGGATAGGCAGTTGGATCAAGGTGCCTACACACACACACACACACACACACACACACATGGACAGTACAAGCATAACTTTTACTGTATGTCACAGCTACGTAGGTACTCATATATACACACCTACACACACATCAGCACATTCACAACCATCCCCTAAGACTAGATTTGGAAGCATCATAGCAGAAGTGGGCAGAGAAGACAGATCTTCACTGACAAACCTTGCACAGTGAGTTGTGTAAGCATACCTGGATTTTTTTAAATCAGAAACTCAACAGCATAACTTGTTTATCTCTGCCACTCCATGACAGACTGATCTGCTGTCCCCTTGTGACCCTTTCTGCTAATCAAACTAGATGAAGGTGATCCTCCTACTGAAACCACATTTTAATAATACATTCACTACTACTCTCCATCTAGTCCTACTATGGGCAACCATGTTTACTTTCTTAATAGACATTCCTTGTGCATCTAACACTATTCATAATTTCCATCTCTGCCATTGTAGATTGTCAGTAAAGTTTAAGAAAATAAGAAATATCTTCAACCTTTGGTTACATAGCAGGACAGAGGAGTTGCCCATGATAGGAATGAATGCATAAAAAGGACGCAGCCACAATACCCCCTACACTAAATTTGTTCGCATCTAGTCCAAACTGCTTATCAGGATACATAGAAGAAAAGGAATGGGTTTCCTACAGTGCAGCAGGAGTATACCAGTTCTGTTGTTGGGCCTTCATTTAGAAAGACCCAACCATGGTGCACAACTGAGTCTCATGTACCATGGTCAGTGAGGATCAGTCCTCTCCCTGCAAGATTTTTTGAGTCTTAAATATGGGAATGTGTTTGGATGTAACTATTATTATGTGTGTGTGTGTGTGTGTGTGTGCATTTAGGCCTTTCCTCAGCTATCTCCTGCTGGGAATGTTAACTTAATATGAGTAGATAAATAAATTATTTATAGCTCAGTGCATATGAAAATGAATAAAATATAGAGACAATGAAAGGTAAAAGAAAAAAAAAATATATATATATATATATATATATATATACATCTTAAGTACCTCACTGTGCTCTTTTCATATTGCACTATTTTAGGTAACCTAAGACTTGCTCCATTTCAGTCCCATTCCCAGATTTCATGTCTACTTGTTTATTTGTATTAATAAAGGTACACAAGCAGATGTTATGCATGTGTGAAGTGATTTCCAATGTGTGTATATATATGTATGAAGGCTTTTACAGAGTGTCAGGGCCCTGCATGCAACATATATCACTTTGTAATCCATATTCAGTTGTTATAATTATGGAACAATGGAGAGGTAATGTGAGGATCACCACAAGGATCAACAGTGCAGTAAATGTACCTTACAATAAGTGTATAGGATGCACTGTCGTATCTTTGTTGGAAGTTATCTTCTAGAACAACAACCTGAGAGTAGCATACTCTGCCAAGACATGAGAACAGCATGGACATAATACAAATGATAAACACAACAAGAGTAAACACCATTCATGAAAGCAATTTCAGATCAAGCAGATTTGCACCACAGCAAATAAATAGGCTTTTTTATATAGTGTTGCAAACACTAATATTAATATTTATCTAAGAGTAACAATTTATTTAGTTACCTTCAACACTGCTTTTGCTTATTGTGTATGTTTAATATGAGATATTAACAGAAAACACTTGCAAGGATGTATTCTCTTTAAAGATATTTTAATATATTAGAATATAAGAATGCAAAGCTTCAAGTGGCAGATACCCAAAGTGCCTCTTTAAAATGTTGCAGATGATAGTTATCACAGAGAAGACAAAATCTGCTGCAGTTTCATTTTTGTACATAAGTTTTAGCACATTCATATTAACTATTCAATATGTTATTCATTACTTTTACTTAGAGATGAGAGATGATTCTCTCTGGTATGAATGGCTCATTAACCTTGGTTCAGTTCAGCTTGCTCATGTGCTGTACAGGATAGAGAGGTGGCTCACACAATATCTTAGCCTTCCATGTCCTGAAACACATGCTCTTTATATTTTTACCAAAAATCATACCAATTTTGTTCTATAATTTGATAAAAACTTTCATCAATAAGAAATATTAAAATCTCACTAGATCCTTTCACTTCTTTAAATGTAATGCCAAAAATATCTCCAGCAATATTCTTTATCTTTCCCTCTGCAGTTTCATCCTGATGGCATCACTTCCATCTTCTTTATCTCAAAATTGCACTTTTATCTCTAATATTTGCAAACAACTCAATTCTGGATGATTCTGAATTTGCTCCCCCTTCACTTCTATTTGCTGGCTATGTTATGCTTACCATTTAAATTCTTTGTAATAGTGTTTTCATGATTTATGAGGCCCTGATCCTCAGAAGGATAAGATGCACAGTAATTATCAGAGAGTTTTTTCAAGAAGAAATGCATCTAATGCACCAGCAAACATGGTACATATACAGTAGGGTATGTGACAACGAATATGATTTGTTGCATTGTAGGATTCATTATGGCAAATGTGCATTATAATGAGTGAAGAACCTATGTGAAAAAATTATTTGTTTCCAAGGAACCAGAAAATAATATAAAAAGATTCCACAAGTTTTTAAAAAATACATCAAAATGAGCACATTTGCCTTACTACATTTGAGATAACACAACAAATATATATAGGGTGCCTTAAACTAACATTAAGTTATTGTGTGGATGAGCTTGTTTGGCTGCCACTGGTGGACTATTTTCAGTAACTCTGGCTACTAGTTTCTCCAGCCCTCCATCATTCCAGCCCAGCACCTTGGTCACTCCGGCTGTCAATATGATATGAAGCTATGATGGAGGAAAATAGCATGGTTTATGCTTCAGTGGTGCAAACCACACCAACACTTGTTTAGATTGGCTATAAGGAACATCGAAACAGGCTAACACTTTATTAATTTATTATGGGGTTACAATAATTTCCATGTGCAAATACAGTAAAAATAGTAAAACATAGAATTCTGAAATAATTTGTCAAAATTTTACAAATAACATAGCAGGCCCTATTTACAACAAAATACTGAAATGCTGTATATACCATATATTGCAAAATCTGTATTCTGCTTATAAAAGAAGAGCTTAGAAATATTAACATTACACAAAATAAACATAATTATAACATATATAAAATGTATATAAATATGTGTAAGTTAAAAAAAAATGCTAAAGTAACTAGGATTTTATTTGGTCATTTAAAATTATGCATCTGAGTAAGAAACAAGCAATTACCAAAAGTGTGTATAAAATTATTCAAAATTATGTAGCTGGTCCGCTTAGCCTGGAACATGCTTTCAGTAACTGGTCAGTGGTAATTTCATGTTGCTCATACTTTTTTCACAATGTGAAAATTCAGTCTTGTAGAATTTTATATTTCCATTGTTGATGATGAGCAAGTTTGCCATCCTTGACCAGGCACACTTGGACATTTACATATTTTGCTTCCTTGTGCAATAGTGGGACTATCACATAAAAAGGAATGTGCAGATTGCCTGCACTACCATTTATTCCTCAGTGATAGCCTTCTAAATCATTATTTGTGCGAATACTCTGACCAAATACTGTCCACTCACTTGGTGACCACAGTCCATTTATCCTTCTTTCACGTATGACATTAATTCTTGAATTGGTCCAGCAGGCACATGTGACTCTAGGTGATCAAATGTTCATTCAATATGTTTCTCAGGGAAGAAAGGAAGGGCCGTATAAAATCCTGTGTGGGACAACGATTTATGTAGAATACTGCTAGTCCTAATGATTTTACCTTCCTCCAGAGGGCTTGATTCCAGTGGAATGCACAGCCTTGCAATTTTGCCTTTGGGAATAGGATTCTGACAACTGACCATAATGCCATTTCAAAATCCATCACAAGTTTCTCCACTTTACATTCCTGAAGTATTTCTAAGATAACTTCTAGTGCTTTTCTATAATATCTTTCTTTTTTTCCAACATAAGTGTGAATACTAATGGTACTTATTTGACATTTCCTTCAAAAGCACGGATTCCAGAAAGCTGCAGAAACTGTTTCCATAATACATGAAATGTTGCATCTATATACCATGTTTTCACATTCTTCAACAAGAACAGCTGCTCTGCAGTGGCAAATACTAAGTGTCGCACATTATCCATAAGGATGTCCTTCTTGAGGAACTCCTTTTTGATGTAATCCTCCATCAGTTCAAAATCTAAGGAATTTGGTTCAACAGGTCTGTCTTTCTGTCGTAGGCTATTTACGTTACAGGCTACATAGACTGCATTTACACTAGCAGTATCACTTCCTTCTTGAACATGAGGATGAGATCCATGAGTAAAAACAGTACCATCCTGGGAGACAGTAGCCAGGCAGGTTAGTGACATAACACTTCATTGCCACATTCACTTGCCATCACATTGTGTTTTCTTCCTTCCTAGGCTATTTTGTTATATGTATAGCCTGAGGAATCCACCATAAGGGTCTTTCCTCCTCTCACTGCACCCTCCATGAGTTTATAGGAGATTTTAGGTGCTTCGTCTACTCCAGGAACATCTCCAATTGCTTCATCAGCTATTATGTCTTCTTCACATTGACCTAGACTTGCTGGTCGGGTGCTAATATCAGGGACAGATGTAACCTCAACATCATCCAAAGCAGCATCATAAGAGGCAGTTTCAAGCAGTGTATTCTTAGTCATAGGGACATCAAGCAGAGAATCAAATGTTGTGTCTTCCTCATACTCATCTGGAAAAGTTTTGACAAAAATAACCATCATTACCATCACTGTCATCACTATGTTATTACTATCTCATCTTCATCATATATTATACTCCTTTTTTTTGCTGGATCAAGGCACACTTTCATTACCTATCACTAACCTGTATATTAACTGTAACACACTGTAACACTTTAAACCAAATATTATGCTTGCTTCACAAATTTCACAAGTTATTAGAAAATATAGCAACACTGGACTAGTACTTGTTATTGTACCTGTGATTTCTGGCACCAAGCACTGTACACAGTACAGTAAAATCCCTCTCATCCGGCATTCGAGTATCCGGCAGCTTCAAGTATCCGGCACATTTTTCCCCGAGCCTTAAAATCAATAAAAAATCAATGTTTACTCATAAAATCGATTAAAATTCCCGCGCGAGGCATACTTTGTCCCCTCGCCACCAGAGCGCACTGCTTCACGCCACCCGCAGCCCACTGCACTGTGTTTACTCAGTGACTCAGTCCCGCGTGTGCACTGTTTATCGCCTGACGCCTTCGTCATGCCTAAAGTTGTAGAAAAGAGGAAGCATGTTGTGCTTACACTTAAGCAGCTGATCAGATCAGCTGCTGATTAAGATCAGCTGATCTTTGTTATGGTAGGATGCGTGAGTGTAGTGTGGTGATTGTGGACATAATTTTACTTCTATTCAAGTATCCAGCAATATTCAAGTATCCGGCATGTCAGCGGTCCCGTTGATGCCGGATAAGAGGGATTTTACTGTACCACTGTTGGTCACCAAGTTCCCCACTCACCATGCAGCAGTAATCCTCTTGACTTATACCAGAGGTACAAGTTCACTGCTGCCACTGGTTATACCCATCACACTGCATCGCTTGCTGGCATGGATGGACTTCAGCTGAGCAGTAAACACATGGAAAGAGAGCCATGGTCAGAATATGCCTCTATGCAGGGTTTTGACCCAAATAACTGGGGCTCTGCATGATGTTGTGAGTGGTTGTTATTTAACCTTCAAGCTTCAAGACAGATTCATATAAGTTCATCAGAAGCATTACAGGTATCAAATCCTGTGATGTTTCTCAACTTCAAAGATTCTTTGTTACTGTATTATAGATTATACGAATTTCAGATTACACAATAAGATAGTGTTCGAAGAGCAGTTGCTGTAGCAGTTACAAATAATTGTTCTGTCCAAAATTATAGAAAAGTTCCCACAATTTCTTGCATCTCAATAAGGCCCTCACTCAGGTATGTCCCCATGATCAGAATATTAAACATCACCCCACGAAGTACTGCAGTATAGTCCTTGTACTATATTATGTGCTTTCACTCCTATATTTCTCAGAAGCACGACTGAATGTACCTCCGTGTACTGTATCCCCACAATAGTATATGAACTAATTAGTTTAAGGCTAACTTCCAAAGCATGCCAATGATCTGTACAACTCGTAAGTCAGCTGTTCTTTTCCTCCTCATGGGTCGGGCGTGGATGGACCACCTTCCACTCATTCCCCGCCACCCACCAGTGGTGGGGAGACCACCATGACTTGGGTTGATTGCAGGAAAAGCTGGGGTGACTAGGGGCCAGAGTGATTTGTTTCACTGGTGAATATACATGTCACTGAATATACATGTCATTAGTTAATGGAAAGTGACGTTGGTGGCAGATAAGTGAGCAGCAGCTTACACAGTTGGCAAATTAGTCTTGCAAGTTTTAGTTTATTTCAATTAAATTTTTATTAAAATTTCACTGCATTATGGCAGTTGTATGTTATAACAACCTTGTGTTGTCACAAACCCTACTATATATGTGTGTATTATTAATTTAATTTGTTTATTAATTTGTATATTGGCAGTAATGAGTCTTTTATATTATTATGCAGCAGTTATATTATATATATATATATATATATATATATATATATATATATATGAAAATAAAAGATACAGGATATTGGAATAAAAACCCAAAAAATGTTACTTGTTGAAGATTGGGGTCACTCGAAAAAAAAAATTATGTGGAAATATATATCAGACAGGAAAACAGAAAATCAGGAATGAAATTAAACAGATAAGAGGAACTTATGTGGAATATCACTCAGTAATTTATGACAAGAAATGTTTTATAAATTATATTGATGAAAGGATGTACCTACAAACTACTAATAAACATGAAAGTGACATTTATTCATATGGATGAAAAAATACTAAGAGATTTCTATGATATAATCATGATTGGTACACGTGTGGTGGAATCCTCACCTATGTAATCCCAAGAAAGACCAATACTGTGATCGGTATCTGTGTTCAAGGCTGATCCTACTTGCTGGGAGATGGCCAAGACTGACATAGCATATTGTCTCATTTGGAAATTAAACTAATGTGGAAGAAACTCAGTCTCCCTTGTTCCATAATTTTAAGTCATCTTTAAAGACAAGGAATACAAAGACAGTAGGTATTCTTGCTCCCTTTATTAAACAAAAAATTCCGATGGATAGCTGCCATAGCTGGGTGTGATAACAAAAAAAATTATCACAATAACCAATAAATTGATAACTATAACCTTATCAGTGGTAACCAATAATCAATAAGTGACTGAATTTATCACCCAATAACCGATAAATCAATAAATCTAAAAATCCAATGCTAGTGATAATGATATTGATATTTCAAATAAAAAAATATTGATAAATTCTAATCTTCATTTTTATTTTTATCATAGAATACTTGCAAAAATCTTCAAAAAAATTAAATTCAATGTTTATCCTGTCTCTTCACTAATGAAAAGTACTGTTTTAAGCAAAATAACTGCATTTGATTTTGAAAGTTTAAAACTTCAACATGCTCATGTTCCAAAAACTAGTATTATCGATTATCGCTAGTTTGGAACCTAAAGTATTGGCAATACTGATGAATCAATAATGCAGGAAAAATAATTATCAGATAACTGATAACCCAATATCATTATCGCAATAAATTATCGTGATGATTTATTGCAATAATGCGCACCTATGATAGTAACAGTAACTGAAGAAGATACAAAGTGTACAAAGAGCTGCTACTAAAATTATTTCAGATTTATATTGTTGACTTTTAAGAAGATGATAAAACTCAAATTGCCATCACTAAAGGAATGTGATTTTTACCAATAAGGGGAGTTAACAAAATTAACAGATTAAATGTTTGTGTTAAGGATGATAGAAGGACAAGCAGACATGAGCACAGATAATAAAGACAGAATACTGAAACACTATATAGGCATCTAGCTCCTACGGAAAAGTGTAATATGGTGACATTTGTAATAAGGAGGCACAAGTAATGCAAGCAAGAAACACTCATGTGTTTATAACAAGATGAAAATGCAGAGAGAGAGAGAATAGGGCATAAGTTCTGTTCAATATTATTGCATACCAAATATAGCCAGATGAATACAGGTGGGCAGGATCAATCTGCCTCATTCACCCAGACCTGAAGTGATCAAATTGCCCAAACCTGAGAGAGTTACAAACCAACCATACACTAACAACTATCATTCTATTGTTATTTTAGTGTACAGTAAGACATTTAATATATAAAAATTGGGATCACCTTAAGATCCGCCACCCCACAGGGATCACCTGAAGATCCGCCACCCCAGATTGTCTCACCTGAAGATCCGCTACCCCAGACTCTCTCACTTGGTTAGGTTAGGTTAGCCTAACCTAACCTAACCTAACCTAACCTAACAACATGAATGCATTAAAAAACTGAGTGGTTATAAAAAATGCAGAAAAAAGTTTACTTCATTAAAGTATGGGATCACCTGAAGATCCGCCATCCCAGATTGTCTCACCTGAAGATCTGCCACCCCGAGTGCGGCTGGGGTGGCGGATCTTCAGGTGATCCAAAAATTGTAATTGGGACCCATACAGTCCTATAAAAGCAATATCTGGACTTTCTTATTATTCTGAATTTTCTCTCTCTCTCTCTCTCTCTCTCTCTCTCTCTCTCTCTCTCTCTCTCTCTCTCTCTCTCTCTCTCTCTCTCTCTCTCTCTCTCTCTCTCTCTCTCTCTCTCTCAAAAAGAAAGTCAGACATTGCTTTAATGTGGTATCACTAAAAGTGGGTAAAAATTATAAGATGTTGCATGCTAATAGGTAATGCACTGAACAGTAAGGCAGTGTACAGGTCAGATTGAGGGAGGTTAGTGTTGTTGCATAGGCAAGTGACAAAACAGATTATACACTAATCCCCTACCAAACATGGTTTCACCAGTCACAAAATTTGTATTATTGTATCTCAGTTCACCAGCTACAGGCTTCTAGTTAATGTATCCACCAAAGTGGCATGTTTAGGTTTTACTTTCAGGGATGTGTGTTTTTTTATGACAAGGCTTACCTTGGTTAGTAAGGTTATTCACTTTTATCATAGTTATATATTCATTTATTACTATTTTCATATTATACAAAGTTTTGCACCATATACTGGACAGTTGATATGAATATGCAGTATCAAGATTAAACAATAACTCAAAATGGTTTTGGTAACTGCAATTTACACAGTACTAGGGAATTTTGTGCCCAAATGATACCTGTTTGAAGTTATGAATTTTCTAACTCTGACATATCTAAGTATCCAAACTGAGAACATGTCAGGATTTGGATACTTTCTAACAAGCATAAGAAATTAGATAAATGAAAGAACAGCAAAGTGAAGATATTCTCTAGATATGAGAAACAGCAGTAGTATCAGCAACCAACTTTTTTTTTTATTATTTATTTATTTATTTATTTTTTTTTTTTCATTACATCATCAATTATTGTTGCTGTTTGCTTACATTACTCATTATCATATATGCAACTGTGACAAAACTATCATAGTCAGAAACATGTAACCAAAGTTAGTGAACAGCTGAGCCTGAGTTTAGATATTAAACTTTTGGAACCTATGAAATATCCTCATCAAATAATACTTATGCATAGTGATTTGTTTTATAGCACAGAATACTATATTTGATGACATGAAAAGAAAAATAAGACTATCATGATGCTATAGCTACTTCAGACTGATGTGCCTGGACATCAGAGTCTTCTGATACATTTGCAAGTGTTTAAATCCAGTTGATCCTTTAGTCTGATAAAGATTCATTTCATTATGCTATATACTTCATGCATTAAGGTTTTTCCTGTATACACTACATTTTATACCATTTTATCATAATAAAAATATCTTAAGGCATCAGTAATCACAAAATTCAAGCATATCACAAAGGTATAAGATTGATAAATAAAGAGTCAGTGGATTTACCATCTGAGTTTTTATTGGTGACAACTTTGGTGGTGTGTTCATTAACTTAGTGATCCTCATATTTGATGCCAAAGACAAAAGTCAGTGATTCAGTCAGTTCAAAAGGATTAGGCTCTTGAGAAATGGATATCCTGCCTAATGAAAAATGGATTGTGAAATTGATAAAAACATATATAACATTTGTTTTGTCAAGTAATGGTGAAAGGATAGAATTTGGAGTAGTCAGAGTGTTATATGCAATACCTTAAGGTGACATGACCAGGAATAAAAAAATGACAGTGGGGTGACTAAAAGAATGTTGTATATAAGTATAATAGATATGGTGAGTGCAAGTAGATTATCTACAATAAAATGGAAAAACAGACTGATAGAGTATGTCAGACAAAGGGATGGAATTGTGTAATTATTGTAAAATAGTTGATGTAATAACAGCAGAGGAAAGTTATAAATTTATGAACATGTAATAAATAGCCTGTCAGTGTAAAGCCTGTCCCTCCCAGTATCATCCAGTTTGGTTGGTTCAGGTCTGGATGAACCAAGTATATCTCTCTACTCTTATTGGACTGTGAGATCATGGCTCCTCATCCCATGCCCACATCTTTTCTCAAGAAGACATGAAAAGAGACCAGTCCAAATAATCCTTGCTTGACTGGGGATTTAAACATTACATCTCACAATTGTAAACTAAACACACTGAATACTGCATTACCTGGTCACTCATATCAATATATACTGCATAGATTCACATGACCACAGGTGATTTTACATCTAATGATTTTATGTGAAACAAAGATTTTTTTAATTTTTTTTAATTTACATATATTGCATCCTTGTTTTTTATAACATAATACAGAGTTAGTAATTACACATGTCAGCATTGGTTAGAAAACACAGCTTTTCTAGGGAAGTGAAAAATACTGACAATCCCTCAGCAAACTGTGCTTGATATAAATAAACACTATCCTGAGTACTCATTAGAGTGATACTGTAAGTTTTAGTTTTCAGGATATTTCAGTCCTAGCTCTGCAACGTCTTCATCTTGAGAGCCAATCAGCAGTATCCTTCCTTGACTGTTTGATTATGTGATTTCATGATGTTTTACAATTTTGCATTATTATAATATTGTTGCTGTAGCTGCTGTTAGTGTGTGTGTGTGTGTGTGTGTGTGTGGGTGGGTGGGTGGATGAGTGTGTGTACATAGATATAGTATGCAGAATTTGAGCTAAGCTTACATTTTTGTTTATGTTTATGCAGCTTGATTTTGAATTCATTGATTTTCTTTGCTTCCACTTCCTCCATCTCTAGCGTATTCCAACTTCCTTTACATTTTTGTGGAAAGTTACATTTTTTTAATATTGTTTCCTCATTGTTTCTGTTTAAGCTGTGTCAAACTCTTCCTTTGCCCTTTCACATCCGTTATCTGAAGTCTTCTTTATTGACTTCTCTAGTCCTTATTAAAGTAAACAGTTTTTTTTTTTTTTCTGGAATGTGTGTGTGGAGGGATGAGCAAAGATCCATGCATGCATGCATGCATGTGTGCATATTTATGATAATATGTGAGTGCATGTATGTTTGCATATGTGTGCATGCAAGCACTAGTCACATACAGAGGTATGCATACTAGATTTGCAAAACTTTCAAGATTGCATTTTGGATGTTTTGAAATTTGAAGAAGACCTATGCTGCATTGTATTCAAATGTTCTCTGTTTTACAATGTGTATTTATATATATATATATATATATATATATATATATATATATATATATATATATATATATATATATATATATATATATATATATATATATATATATATATATATATATATATATATATATATATATATATATATATATATATATATATATATATATATATATATATATATATATATATATATATATATATATATATATATATATGACATAGATGAATAAATAATTGAAGGTATGTTGTTGACATACTACACCAGGGTCTCAATTTATGCGTATCATCATTCAGTTTGAACTGATTTCTACAAGGGTTTCACACCAACCAGAAAAAAACAGAAATGCTCATATGGGTACATTAGTTATGCTTTACTTTTGTGTTATGTGGAGTGTGCAGGTTATGCAAGATGTATCATGAGATGAACCTGTGCCTCTGTTTGTCCTGGTAGTGTTTGGCATGTGAATGGATCTATGCACTGGGTATCTTATACCATGATGCATTTTACAAGCTTTTTATCAACTTTCTTCTGTGAATTAATATTTAAGTAACAACTAGTTATTACAGTGATGGACATTTGCTCCATTGAACATACAAAATCATCAACATTGAGAAAAATTCTTTTAGAAATTACAGTGGAAAGTTTCATATCTTCTTGAATCATTATTACTTGTTTCCTTCTTTACATGTGTACATGTTATTATTATTTTTTTTTCTTTTTTATTTTTTTTTTTTATTTTTATTTTTATTTTTTTCTTTACTATTAAAGTGCTATAGAATTAGGTTAAGAGAGGAGATGCTTAGGCTGTGAGGTGGAGTCCATAATATATGTTTTTGGTAATTTGTTTGAACAAGTTGTCATTATGGTAGGGTTATGCAGAGCCTGACTTGACCATGGATTGAAGCCCTGGTGTATTAAAGAAATTGATATGGATATAGTGTCAAAAATCATGGAATTCTGAATTGTGTGTCACATGGTGTTTATATTATGTAACAACATATATTATATAGTGATACCTTCTATCAAAAAAGATTTGCTCTTTGAAGTGAAGTATTAATAATAGGGGATTTATTCCCATTATTAATGCATCCTCACATGAAAGTGGTGTTTTATATAAATGCATTTTATGTAATGAGGTAATGAAAGCAGCACATTGTATTGAAAAGTATTTCACCAATGCCAAGTATCTTTGCTGGTTTGTTTCTCATACAAAAAATAAAAGTTCTGTAAGTGGTCTTGTATATACATAAGCTGTTATGGTGATATCCAGTATGCCTACTTTGATTAGCATATACACATAAAACACTCAAATAATATGAAAGCAAGAAATACAATTTTGTTATATTTTATCCCCATCCCTTTATCTCTCATCCCTTCTCCATTGCCTTTCCCTTTTCTCCATTCCTCCCACATCCACCCATTTGCACCCCTCCCCCCCCTTCAGCCCTGGGCGTCCACCTCTGAGTCCGACACTATCTCGCAGCAGGTCGCTTGACTCGTGCCGTGAGCACAAGCTTCAGACGATGAGGAGGTCCGGGGCCCCAGGTGGTGGCTCTCAGTCTGAAGAAGAAGCACTACAATCAGGTATGGATTTTGTCAAGTTGTGTGAAATATAGCTGAAGGTTGCCTATTACAAGTCGTGGGGTTATCTTAAAGAGAAATATATATATATTTTTTTTTCTTTTTACAAAGTATATGACATATTTGCAATTGATCTTACCATCCTCTAAAATATTCCTTGTTAAGTTCTTATTTTCTGGAATTATTTGAAAAATCTCATGTTGGCATCACAGCTGTATTATTTGCATATTGCATCACATATATTTGCATATTGCATGTTATTCATACATTATTTTTCACCACTAAAGACTTGGTAAATTTTTATGATTTTTTAAACAATGTTTATGTAGTTATAAAATTCTACTGTTATTACTATTAGCTATTTCATAGCTAAGATGAGCAATTACATTTTCAACCTGCTCTGTTCATACCTGAATATATTTGTGCATTATTGTTCTTTGTAGATGGTTTCCCTTGTAAGCTTTCAAAAGTATGTATATCTGGTGGTTAGAATTGAGGTTCTCTACCATATGCTGTCTTTTGTATTCTTTGTCTGTCATCTATATTCCACCCAAGTTTGGTACTGGACTGGGCACCTGCTCATTTTTGTCCATTTTTCCTGTTCCCTGAGTCGTGATCAGCTTTTACTGGTACAGCACCAGTTTGATTCCCAAAGGCAGCTTGGTTTTTGTGGATGAATGATGACTGGGACTAAGCTTGATCTCACTTCAGACAGGTCTAGTTTTGGGGACCATTCAAAGAAGCACCTGGATGGTGAAGTAGTTATTCCTCAGGTTCTTGGTGATGTGTGTGCCCCCTTATTGTTTAGACTTGAAAAATCTTTTGTTTGTGTAAGTTTGGACACCTCTGAAGTATGTTGTAGGCTTTTGAAAAATTCACAGCGCCTCATTCATAGTGTGCAATGACAGATGTTGTAAAAACTGCTGCCTTTGGTCCTGGGATACTGAGGTACCTCATCCCAATTAAATATGATTACTGATTGCTGCTAATATAATTACAACATAAATTCCTGGTACCTAGGCTTGCTGTGGTTATAATTTTCTCAATGTTTCCTTGCCAGCTTTTAAATCCTATCATGGGGGAGTTCTTTAGAACAGGCATCAGGTATAGATAAGAAGATAGAACATGTGAAAGTTGCAAGTCTGAGAGATACATTATTGTATCCAAATCCTAGGGAAACTGGAGCTAGGCAGACTAGTAGCCAGTTTTGGGAGATTTGTTTTTTTGGCATTATCATCATCATATAATTTTGAAAGGGTAATTCTATGGATCATTTTTTATTGTCTGATAGCAATAATTAAGTGACACTGTTATGTGCACCTTAGTTGCTAGATTAGGATTTCATTTCTTGGTCTGGCTTTTGCATTATCCAAATATTCTTTATAATTTTCTTTCTCATTCTTTTATTTTTTGTAAGGCTTAACATTGGCAGTACTCTTTGAGCAGGCTATTCAGAATTTTACATTCTGTTAAAATTGACTCTCTTATCCAGTGAAGTCTGTGTTGAGCTTGTTCATGATCATAAACACTGTATTAATAATAATGGTTTACATAATTCTTATATTTAGTTATTTGAACAGAGCATCATGCTGCTGTGTAGAAGCCCAATTAAAAATATGATTTTTTTTTTTTTTAAGTGGTGAAAAATGTTTTATGTATAATTCATTATGCAACTCGTGATGTGAACACTACATAGCCTGTGTTTGTATGGTGTTTAAAGAGAACTTTAGTAGTTTGAAGGTGAAGATTTAAAATTTATATAATTTCACTAGCTTTCAAGAAAATCATAGTTTTAAATATTTTCTCACAAGTTACTTATTTATATAAAAAAGTCACTCAAATTTGTAACCATACAATGAATTTTTACTTAATGCAGTTGAAATCTAAATTATTCGATATGCCAGATTGCATATGTGGCATTAGTTAAAGTAATATGCGCATTGCATGGTTATGCATTTGGTTAAAAGCTAGTGGTGTGAGTGTAACATTGGCATATTCTTACTTTGCTCAAATTGTGATGTAATTAATGTATTTCAAGCTGCTTATGCACATTACTCTGACATGGTCATTCTTATGGCCATGATGAAGTTTGGTATGGTAGAGATGAAGCTGGCAGAACTGCCATGCACAGCCATGGGTCAAACTACATTACAGTCAAAAGTTTTGACCCAGTAAGTTAGTTTATTTTCCATGAAAAACACCAGCAGTTTTATATGATCTTTTACCATGCAGTTGCAAACTGTACTACAAATCAATACAGGACAAGTTTTGGACACAACTCAGAGTTGGGAGCTGACTGTGAGTAGTAGCCATGTATAGGCATGGCAAACTGTCATGACATGCTGTTCATAGACATGTACAGTAACAGTACTAGTACAGCCATATACAACAGCTAAAGTAGGGAGTAAATTCGCCTTGACCATATCACGTGAAAGGCATGCACGTGGATCACTGGTTAAATGTAAATAGATTTTTTTTTTTTTCACCTTATATGAGTCTTTCATAGGACAAAATCCCCCTTAATTGTTAAGGGGGCTTAAGGTATATTCCAAGCTATACTGGCTCATTGCATCTTGCTGATGTGAAAGGCAGGGTTACTTGGTCACAGTCAAAATTATATATGAGTATTTGAAATATAACTCTACACATTTACCGTAATTTTCAGTGGTAGATGAATTTATGAAGTTTGAAGTGTGTGCCCTTTTCCTGAATGCAACTCTTGCATAGATTAAAAATTCTCTTGAAGTTGATTTCTTTAGAAGTCCTAAAAAGAACATCTTACAAAATCTTAATCAGACTATGTATTATACTATGCTTTTATATCTGATAGTGTAGTTTGTAAATGTTATCATTGTTGCAGCAGTTGATGTATTCATAATGTTATTTTTTTCATATTTTCCTTTCAATTACTTGAACAAACTTTCCTTTCTGCTGTAGACTAATAAACATCACTTACACTAGAATCTGTCAATACATTGGCTGTGGGTGAAATGAAATATATTGCAATAAAATATGATTTCTTTATAGTACACATCCTTTGTGTGGGGTGATAATGTTCAGACTTTCAATAATTTGCCCACCAAGAAATTAAATAGATATTAACACATCAGTATCATGAATAACTTACAAAGTATCTGAATTTAAGAAGTATTGTTTTTCATGTCATCAAAATTATGCTATGAGTCCAGTGAGGCATTATAATTGTTTGCACACACAACTCAAGACTGAGAGATCCCCATGTTCAAATTCTTGGTCAGGTGGAGATAATTTGGGCTTATAGCCATTTGTGTTATAGTGCCTGTCAACCAAGTAGAGAATAGCTGAGTTATAGGAGTCAAACTGTTGTGACCAAACAATTTGGCCATCTCATCAAGATGCCCTAATCCAGTGTGACATGGTAAATGGCTTAATTAATGCTTTGTCCTATAATGGAATCATATAGGCCAGTGATAATGATGATACCATAATGCAATCTTTGTAAACCTATTCTTAGACAGTCATTCAGTGCTTTCTAGATACAGGACATGAGGTCATCCTGTTTTTATGAGTAGTCATCTGGTAGGTCAGTATATTGTATGTGTGTGTGTGTGTGTGTGTGTAGTGTACAGGATCTGAGCTACACTCATATTGTCTTGCCCCTTTATCCTTATTTATCTAGTCTTTTAATTGATATTCTTTCTTCACCTCCATATCACTCTTTCTTCTAGTCCATTTCATATATCTAAGCACTTTTACAGGAAGAGTGTACATATACTTTTTTTTTCTGAACATCTTCCTTTTCTCAACTTTTCTCATATCCCCTCAAGCAACTAGCTTCTTTTCATAGCAAAACTTTCCTTCTATCAAATTCTTGAAATCCATTAATTAATCTGAGCATATATTATGATCAGGTATCCTCTTCTTTCTCCAAGTATTGGCAGTCCTATGTTTTTAATCTTTCATGATAAGTTCAATGTGTGTGTGTGTGTGTGTTTCACCTACAATTGTCTGCTGGTCACCTAGCCAGTCATTCCCCTACAGTCTCTCTCTCTCTCTCTCTCTCTCTCTCTCTCTCTCTCTCTCTCTCTCTCTCTCTCTCTCTCTCTCTCTCTCTCTCTCTCTCTCTCTCTCTCTCTCTCTCTCTCTCTCTCTCTCTCTCTCTCTCTCTCTCTCTCTCTCTCCTTTATCTGAAATTTAATTAATGACTTTCAAAAATCAGTACACTTTATTTTATTTTACATAACTTATTTGATTGCAAGAATGAATCAGGCTCTATTTCTCAGTGCTTTGGCAGTTAATTAATGCACAAAACAACTGAGTTCAATGCAGAACAACTGAATGTCTAGATATTTTACAGTTACTCAATAAGATAACCCCTGAAATGACTGTAGTCCAAATTGCATGCATTTGGCACCTTGATCATATTTTACTAATGCTATTAAGTATTGTACCAAATAAATCAGGATGTTCCTCACTCAGTCTTCAATTTAGCAATGAAAGATTTTTATTTACTTATTTATTTTAAATTTTTGCTTTAGATGCCACAAGTATTCATAAGTATGAATGCAAGGATTTAGATATAGAACCTTGTGCCTTCTGGTAGACTAGATCATCAGTTTTTCTTGTAAGTGCTGTTGCTGATAATGGACTTGATATTTCATAGTATAATTATTGTATGCCTTACAGTTCTTTATATATCATTGTATCATCATTTGTGTGTCTGAGTGCATGTGTGTGTGTGTGTGTGTGTGTGTGTGTGTGTGTGTGTGTGTGTGTGTATATATATATATATATATATATATATATATATATATAT
>NC_087157.1:26388115-26405615 GCF_035594125.1 Scylla paramamosain
GATGCAAACCCTCTCTTTCAGAAGAATTTTGTTCATTTGTCAAAATGTATATCAAATATTTATGAAATGAAGCACTCCTGTGTGTGTGTGTGTGTGTGTGTCCAATATATATATATATATATATATATATATATATATATATATATATATATATATATATATATATATATATATATATATATATATATATATATATGATTTTCTTGGTACATTTTTATGTATTTAAAGAAAACCTATTGACAATTTAATTTATGGAGTTTATTGCATTATGATTTTTTTTTCTTTTTTTTTCCAGTCATTTAATTTAGCTTTCATTCATCTTTCACAGTTTAGTCAATATGATTATTTTACAATCATGATTTTGTTGCATATCATATGCATGAAGTCTTTAGTCAACATTTTTTGTTGTTTTCTTATATTGTATTTGTAAGATTAAATATTTTGCTGCTTTACAACCTCAATGAAATATATTTGCATCATGGGGTCAGTCATTTTAGATTTGCAAAGACTTGCAAAGATTTGCAAAGACTGTTCCCATCAGACCTTTCAAAGTGGACCTATGAAAATATGGAAAATTTTTTTTTACTTGGGTAGTTACTTATACTTCTGAAAAGTAGATCATACTGTGCTTTCCAGCTAAGGAGATAGTATCATGCATATTGTTTCTTTTTATTTATTTATTGTCTTTAATTTAATTTTATTTTATTTATTTATTTTTTATTTTTTTATTATTTTTTTTTTCATATATTTGTTGTATTTATATATTTTCTTTTAACCTTTGCAGCATTTGCATGAAGTTATGTTGTAGTAACTGTGACAAAATGGGAATTTAATAGCATGTGAGAAAACAAAAATCTAGATAAAATCAAGAAATTCAAATAAGTTAGGAATATTTAGGAAGCTCTCAATATTGGGTCAGTTTTTGTTGACAGTGGCAAAAGAAAATATTCTGATAAGTAACCATTATTTTGAGATTTAGTATGTCATTCTCAATCACTCATAAAAGGTAGACAAACTTACTAAAGTTTGGGACCTGGGAAGAATTATCAAAATTTACTTAAGCCATTATTATTTTTCAGTTATCTTCAACACTTTCTTTAAACATCTTCCAAGATAATGCACTCACTTGTCAAAATAAAAGGGCACATTTAACACTGGAGCTATGGCCAGAAATATGGTAGTAGCACAACAAATTTAGAAATTATGCTTTCTTCATATTATGAGTTTACACATATGTATATTGCTTTGACAGAGTATGTTATTAAAACATATGCAGATTTATGCATGTGCGCACGCACACACACACACACACACACACACACACACACACACACACACACACACACACACACACACACACACACACACACACACACACACACACACACACACACACACACACACACACACACTTGCTAATTGCAAACTGTGTGTATAACAGAAAACATCATTTAGTTGAAAGTATTTTCAACATAGATAGATACATAGATAAATTACTATATACATACTTTCCACAGAAGACATAAAATTTTATTGTCAGTTATATGGTTTCTTATTTACTTATTCATTTATTATTTATTCATTTATTTTTTTTTTATTACTTATTAAAAAACACAACAATGAAAAGAGGTAGCCTATTTATAACAGCATAACTGTAAATAAAAATACCTACATGTTACTTTGTACATATACGCAAACTGAATTCTTGGCATGTCTGGTTTGTGAAATAAATTAAATACTGTATTTTATCCTGGCTGAAGAATGCACCCAGTTTAGAGGAATACTACCACTGCCAAAAGATGTGGTTTAAATATAGAGCAAGGAAACTAGAAGATCCCTAGTCTGTATTTTTATTGTTACTGAAACAAGGTTATGTAGTCAATTTGTCTCTATTACCCAACTTTAAGGAGGTATATAAGAAAATGGATACTAGCATCTTTTGAGGTCTCCTTATCAGACCATAGTAATTTCTGCCTGCACTAAAATTTCTCAGTACTTGGTGACACAAATTTAAAACTTAAGTCATGAAAGATTGATTTGTTATAAAAGGAAAAACAAATAGAAAACATTATCATATATAAATTCCATATCATAGTCACCCTGTATATTGCAGTCATTGAAGTTCCCTGACACAAATTCTTTAGTGTGTGTGTGTGTGCATATATATATATATATATATATATATATATATATATATATATATATATATATATATATATATATATATATATATATATATATATATATATATATACACATTAAACCATTATTATACTGGACCCTGTTATAGTGGATTTCCACATTAATAGGCATGTATGGCCTACGGACCATCCATTGGATTTACCGGATAAATTTCACCAGATGAGGCAGAATGTCTGGCCATCAGCCAGAATATTAACTGTGTATTATTACTGATAATTCACTAAATGCTTACAACACACCACAATATTTTACATCAGGTACATGTTTGTCATCATCACAAATGTTTTATTACACTGGCGTGTTGGCATGTTTGGAGCTCCCTTCTAGTGGAGCTCATCCTGGTAAGTGGCAGTGGCAGCGATTGAGTGAGTGAAGATGGGAGGGAGGGAGGGTGTGGGTGTTAGTGGTGGTGGTGAGCATACACCACATCAACCAGGGTTGTGCTGTTTGCCATAATTATGGTATTTCTGTCATAATTTGTTGTTTGTCTGCTATCTGCTATACATTGTCTGTCATATACTATGCTATAATGTATATAAAAAAATGTCATGATTTTCACATTACTGTATAATAATTTGGGCTGGCTGTAGCACAACCCTGGCAACCACATACTGCTTCTGCCTCAGTCTTACACCGGCAGATGTTATTAGAGTTTGTGGTGTCCCTGACCACTCAGCCCCCTCGATCAAGATGGCATCTTCCCCCTCTCCCACTCACACTGCTTGGCAGAAAATCCTGTCCATGGCACAGAAGGAGAGAGAGAGAGAGAGAGAGAGAGAGAGAGAGAGAGAGAGAGAGAGAGAGAGTGGGATGGATGTAGGGAGGGAAGGGGAAGGAGGGGTTAGAAGTTGTGGCACTCCTGACCCACTCAATGCCAGTTTTATCAGATTTTCATCTTTAACATCAGTGGCTTTGCCCCAGTTAGTCCAGTATAATGAGGGTTTACTGTATGTTTTTAAGAACAATTCTCAGTGGAACATTACCTTGCTATGAATGTAGTCAGTGTTACATCAGTCATTGTAGAAGATCAGCTATATCTTTCACATCTTTCAGGCAACACTGAGGATCTTGAAAAGTACAGAAGCTGGAGAAGATAATATTGATAATGAGATATTTACTGAACATACATGATGTTTTTCCAAATAATGCAGTGAGAACACTGGTTCATATTTGAAAGTATTGTTCGGCATTCATTAAATGTAAAAAATTTGTATGATAGAATCCTCAAGAGAAATGCAAGACAATCCTGCATTCCCCTGTGACTAAATCATTAATATGCCTAGCAAATCTGAGAATTGAATAAAGAAAAGGATTTGCTACTGAAATGTTATATTAGAAAATGTGTAGCTTTAGGTTTTGTACATTTTTATTTTTCATATGTCAACTTTGGTTGAGACATCTTTTACTTGCACACCTATCCTGTTTCTGAATTATTTTCATAACTTCAGTAGCAGTGTGTTGCTTTGAAATATGAAACTAGTCATTGCCAAGAATTTAGGCTTTGCTGTGGAGACTACTAAGTTGCCAACTATATATATATATATATATATATATATATATATATATATATATATATATATATATATATATATATATATATATATATATATATATATATATATATATACACACACACACACACACACACACACCTCCTGATTGTGGGCTACCTCTTCTTACTAGATAAAATGGATTTTTTTTTTCCCAGATTTTTTTTAACTGTTCATCCTAAATAGTACTGTTATATTGAATCTGAACATTAAAAGTTATGTAGGATTAAGTTTGAATTTTTTCATAACATTCTCACGTTATAACTAGCAAATCTAAATTACATACTTATGATATTCAAATTTTATATATATTGTACACTTTTATTTCTTTGCTTTGATGATGTTTTAAGTCCTTGCTTGCTTTAGTTGACCCACATCAGAGCATGATGCATAGAGTTTATTTACTCATCAGCTTTGTGATACCAAGTCAGCTGTTTCTAAGGAAAAGTGTCAGAAGTGACAATGCACCGCATGCCCCCTCCATGTGTGTGATTAAATTTTATGCTTATAATTTGCACAACTTATTATTATATACTTCTCTCTTCAGATGCCTCAATCATGATAGGTAATATTCTCAGCCAGAACTCAAAGGAATCAGTGAATAGTGTGTTAAGTCTAACAGAGTGCACCTACCTTTCTTTCACCATTTTCCTCATTTAGAATTACATCTCACTGAGGTGTATTATCCCATAAATCTATACTTTATAGGCTTTTTTTTTTTCATACATAGTTTATTATTTTTCATCCCTCTTTCTTCTGATACTTTATTGAAATATCTTGCATGGAGTTTTGGTAGTTTTGTTATTGCTATATTGAAAAAAATCAATGGCTTTGTATGAGACTTGAAATATATGTAGGACACATCTGATTCTGGTAATATTCTCTCTCTCTCTCTCTCTCTCTCTCTCTCTCTCTCTCTCTCTCTCTCTCTCTCTCTCTCTCTCTCTCTCTCTCTCTCTCTCTCTCTCTCTCTCTCTCTCTCTCTCTCTCTCTCTCTCTCTCAGTATTAGTATAGTGCTGGAATCATAATGCTCTCAATTTTAATGAGGTTTCTGCTACTGGTGAATCATAAAACCATTAATTATATATCAATAATAATAGAGATATGTTTTCCCATGAAATAAAATTGCAGAACACTTGAAGGGAAAAGTATTATCAAGGGTAATTATTAATGTGATATTACTGTAACAAACATGCATATACACAACTAGAATATATTTTCAGTATATTTTATT
Organism: Scylla paramamosain; assembly: GCF_035594125.1. Taxonomy (NCBI): domain Eukaryota; kingdom Metazoa; phylum Arthropoda; class Malacostraca; order Decapoda; family Portunidae; genus Scylla; species Scylla paramamosain. The sequence continues at coordinate 26,393,103 of NC_087157.1, forward strand.
TCTTCATTTACCTTTCGGCTTCGTTAGATTATTTGAATTGCAGGTGTGATGGTAGCCACCAGTGCTGCCAAAAGTTTCAGTCCATCAATATATTTCCAGTAGATTAATTTTTATTTCATTATTCCCATCAGTTCTTTTATTTGTATCATATTTGCTCTTGTTGTAGTATTTCATATATATATATATATATATATATATATATATATATATATATATATATATATATATATATATATATATATATATATATATATATATATATATATATACACGTGTGTGTGTGTGTGTGTGTGTGTGTGTGTGTGTGTGTGTGTGTGTGTGTGTGTATATATATATATATATATATATATATATATATATATATATATATATATATATATATATATATATATATATATATATATATATATATATATATATATATATATATATATATATATATATATATATATATATATATATATATATATATATATATATATATATATATATATATATATATATATATATATATATATATATATATATATATATATATATATATATATATATATATATATATATATATATATATATATATATATATATGCACACTACCTGAAACATTGAAAATATGATGGTTAAGGTCATGTCTTGAGAATGTATTTAGTGGTTGCTGACAAGGATGACCCTACCCTACCCATCCCTTGGAAAGAGAGGCACGTCCCAAGCACAGGGAGTTTTAGAATTTAAGAATAAACTTGAAAGTACATATTGTGGCTAATAAATTACTGACTGCATAAAGTAGTGTCTTTTATGATTTAATTTTTAACAATTCAGATTGGGAATATTCATAGAAAGCCACAGTAAAGGTTGGGTTGATTAAATATGCAGTAATTCTGTGTCAGTAAAAACAGAGTCTGCAAGAACATAGGTGACGTGTCTCCATCTTTCCAGGGGAGGATGAGGCGGTGTCGTTCATTGAGCTACCATCTAACAACTTGAGCAAGATACCTGAGAAGGGAATCCTGAAGAAGTCATATGGCCTCCTCACGCCAGCAGAGAAGGAGAAGTGGGGTGAGGAGTCCCAGAGCGACAACAACGATGTCCTCAGCCAGAGTGATAACAACGTTGATACTGAGTGCCAAGTTTCGGATGTTGAACGAACACTTAAGAGTCTGAATGGCTATCATGAAGACATCATCGACGCTCTTAAACGAGCTGCATCACATCGTTCAGGAGCAACATCCATGTCCTCAGATGAGTTGCACACTGCTCATCGCGATTCATATCCACGCTTCACACCTGGAGCCACTGCTGTCGGTGGGCCAGCAGAATTCACCAGACTTAAAGCATCTCATGAAAAACTCGCTGATTCTGGAGGAGAAGATGACCAAGCACCACCCTGTGTCCCAATCAGGATTCGTAATCTAGAGGACTTAATACGCCAGCTTGAACACCATCCGTCTCGCCACATGTCGCCATCAGGGTCTGAGGAGATCAGGATGAGTGAGACGGAAGCTGACCGCCATTATCGTCTTGACTCCTCTTCCTGCACAGAGTCACAAGGGTCCGTCCAGCCACATCTCCCTCTGTCATCCCTCTAATCTTAACCATACCTGGATATCAATTACACTCGAACTATTTTTATCAGTGTTCAAAATTAGATGATATAATTATATGGCAAAAACTTGTGCCATAGTTATGTAGTTGTTCATATTTGATCATGCTTTTTTCATTGTTTTGTGTATATATATATATATATATATATATATATATATATATATATATATATATATATATATATATATATATATATATATATATGTATCTCTCTCTCTCTCTCTCTCTCTCTCTCTCTCTCTCTCTCTCTCTCTCTCTCTCTCTCTCTCTCTCTCTAATCTATTTATCTATTTATTTATTACATAAAAGAAGTGTTAATACCTCTTGCTGAGTAATGGATCAAGTGTGATTGATACCAGCTTGTAATATTCATGAGTTATCCAATATTTGTATTTGCAAAGAACACTTCCAAAAGTGTAGGTATTCACAGTATTGTATGTTATTTTCCAGTCCTCTGCTATTGAATGTTGTGCTTTTCAATTTAAGTAGTGGAAATAGTTGTTGGTGATTGCTGCATGTTTTGAAGTATTTTCAGTATTTTGATTTAGCAGTTAGAGCACTTACTGCTTTCCAGAAATCCAGGTAAATTTCTTCCAAATCTTTTTTCTCTCTCTCTCTCTCTTTTTCTTATTAACTTCACTCATGAGCATATGTTGATGTTCACTTTCTCTCTCTCTCTCTCTCTCTCTCTCTCTCTCTCTCTCTCTCTCTCTCTCTCTCTCTCTCTCTCTCTCTCTCTCTCTCTCTCTCTCTCTCTCTCTCTCTCTCTCTCTCTCTCTCTCTCTCTCTCTCTCTCTCTCTCTCTGTAAAAGCTATATTTACCTGGATGTTATACTTCCAAGGTATTAGTGCTATGCATGAATCTCGGCAATAATCTTTGCTTATGCTTTGTGTAATCTTTGAATGACCATAAGGCATAAGGATTGATTACAGTACTTTTAGAAAAAAGGAGCAAAGGCACCATTAAGGATAATTTCTGCAGAAAGTACAAATATACATATATTGATTTGCATGATTTTTTAAACAAAAGTTCATGTTAGATACCATCATTAATAGAAGAGCACTTCAGTCAGATAAAGCACAACTAATATGCATGTTTGTAGGGAAAGCAACAGAAAAGGGAAGGTATATCCTGAAATGCATATCCAGAAGTTAATTATGTACAGTTTTACATTTCACTGGGTATGCAGGTTGCCTCATACACCTCATATATGTATGTTTATTTTAATCTTAACACAGATTACTGAAGCCAATTTTCACTTACATATTTTTTTTTTCCTTTAGGTTTTTTACAAGATAAATTTGGCACAGTTTATTAATATTTTTTGCAGCTCTTCAGTCATGCAAAACAGAAATATTATACATTGCAGTGTCACATACTGAGAAACTTTGTTTGGCTCTTTGTTTCTCAATACACTGTGAATTACAACAGTTACAACACACAAAGGAGAGATAGAGTTCAAAAGACAGAGAAGTGATGATAATGACCAGGTACAGAGTTAAAGGGATGAAAGTGACATAAATATCACAAAGGAAAGGCAAATTTAGTAAAAACGCAAATAAAGGCAAATAAAAATGAGAAACAGAAAATGGTTACATGCATTCCTCCCAAAAATTAATTGTGGGATGAAAAAAGGACATGCACAAATATTAAAGGATTCCTAGAAAAGCTAGAAGTAAATAATTTCATTAGTAGGAAGACTGGAACAAACTTTGCAGTGATCACACTGAATTCAGTGCAAGCACTCTACTGCCAGATGACCATGATCACCATGCTCAGATGAAGTTCTCTTACAAGTCAGTTTACAAAGCTGCTGCAAGTTCTCCAATTAATTTTTATCTATTTATTTATTTATTTATTTATTCATTCATTCATTCATTCATTTTTATTTTATTTATTTATTTTATTTATTTTTTCTATTTATTTATTTTTTTTGCTTGATATCAGAAAAAAACATGTATAATCAAAGTCTTATTCATATATATATATATATATATATATATATATATATATATATATATATATATATATATATATATATATATATATATATATATATATATATATATATATATTTTTTTTTTTTTTTTTTTTTTTTTTTTTTTTGCATCCTTTCTGCCAGCATTGCTGTGATGGCTGCTTGCTGATTGGTTGGAAATGGAACCAAGACACTTGCAAGCACTTTTCAGAGGTGTTTGAAAATGTTTACTAGAGTTTCCTAGAGTTTGCATCTGCTTTCCTCAGCTGTGCCACTACTGAAAATCTTTTAATTAAAAGTAGTAAACAATTGACATCAATTAGAGATTAGGATTGTAATGAAGTGAGGTGGGATATATTTCAAGCCAAAGTAGATGTAGATAGCAATGAATGACACAATGCAGTGGGTAACAGACAATGTATAGAAAAAATGAGTCAGCAAGACTGACATTCACAAAAGGGATAAACCGGATAAAAACATAAACTACACAAATTTAGAAAAGGAAGATCAAGAATCATCATCTCAGAAAGCTTTTACTCAAAAGTAACAAATACAATACAGTGAGTTGGATAGGCAGACTGATATATAATTAGGCCTCCAAAGTATTCAAGGACACTCCACATAGAGGACTATTGCAGAAGTTGTGAGGTGATATCTAAGGTGGAAATTGTTGGCTTTGGTTCTGGAACATTGAAATGTCCCAGCCCTACCATATTTTGACAACTTCATTTTGCCGGTATAACCCTAATATAAATTCCAGTTATCTGGGCTTACTATGGTCACAATTGTCCTAGTATGTTTTCCAATTGTCCTTATCCAAGTCATTCAGCAATTACTTTATGAAACTGTATCACAGCCATCCCCTTAGGAGTTCTTACAAACAGGTGTCAAATGTTGATAGAATAGAGTCCACACTACAATTGTTGATAAGTTTTCATTAAAATTATGGTGAAGCCTCATAATGAAAGAAGCCGGCCAAGGATACAAAAAAAGGAGTGGGAGTGGTGGCAAAAATTCTGGTCAGTCTTCTCTTAAAAGTAAAATAAAATAAAAAAATTAATTACAGATCAGTTTAATTCCATAGATGTCTCATTACTCCAGAAATATCTGAAGTCATAGGAAGCAGGAAAACAAAATTAGGCTGTGAATTTAAGAATTTACTAGTGAAAGAGATGAAAGAGAGAAGATACTGGTTAAGTTTTGCATTAGTGAGATAAACCGAGTAAGGGTGAAAGGGAGTAGGAAATCTTGTGCAGCAAAACTGTGTGAGGGGAGGAGGCATACAATTAACAACTTCAGAAGAAAGAACAGCAGACTATGAGAGACAGAAGACAGATAAAGGATGGGAGATGATGAGCTAGAAGAGCATTGTGTGTGTGTGTATTTACCTAGTTGTATAGTACAGGGTCCGAGCCAAAGCTCAATTAGTCCTATCTCCATACCCGAATTTATCTAATCTCTCTTTAAACATGTGCACACTCTTTGCCGTGTGTGTGTGTGTATATATATATATATATATATATATATATATATATATATATATATATATATATATATATATATATATATATATATATATATATTATGAACAAAATTTGGGGAAAGGTTAGTTTTGACTTACAATATCCCTTTTAGAACGTAATTAATTACTGTTTATGTAAGTTTTATTTGTTATCACATAAGCTAAGTTAATCAGAATTGATGTCAGGCTTATTGGAATTTAATTTTTTTATTAGCACTTAACTCTAGTTTCTTCACTGCTTGTGCTGTTTTAATGTTCATCAGAAATTTCTGATTTTCATTTTTTTTTTTTTTTTCAAGGCATCCTTCCCTCCCTTTTAAGCTGAAAAAAAATTAAGGCTCTCTCTCTCTCTCTCTCTCTCTCTCTCTCTCTCTCTCTCTCTCTCTCTCTCTCTCTCTCTCTCTCTCTCTCTCTCTCTCTCTCTCTCTCTCTCTCTCTCTCTCTCTCTCTCTCTCTCTCTCTCTCTCTCTCTCTCTCTATATATATATATATATATATATATATACACACACACACACACACACACACACACACACACACACACACACACACACACACACACACACACACACACCACATATTACCAATTTGCAAAGTTGAGTTCCCATAAGTGAAAAATTAATTTATCCCTAAAGGCACAAGTACTACCTATGACTATAAAAATTATTCTTATAAGATTACATTCCCATTGCTTTGATTACAATCTACTCAGTACTGATGCATGAAAAGAAATGGCCTGCATATGCTATAGGCACATCATTTTGTGGGGCGTGAACATAAGCTGTTTTGGTGGATGTCCCACAAGTCTGCTTTCTTCAGATACAAATTCCAGAAGTGAATAATGAGTTTACCCTGCATCTAATTATCATAATGTTACTTTACATTAGCTTTCTTAGCTTAACGCAGCACTTGGCATCATACTTCATTATTTATGAGGGTAAGTGGACCAGCAACTTGTCCAACACTTGCAGTTTGTAAATAAACCAAGCTGATGGTGTTTTATCTTAATTGCATTTCTTAATTCTAAGACAGACTACCCGTTAATGATGCCACCACAATCCAGATGCACTTGCCTCTCAGATAGCCTATACCAGCCTCAAACTTAAGTACTCCTAATACAAATATATAAGAGTATAACACAGTACCAAGGTACAATCACTTCATCTCCAAGACTGAAAGAAAGTATAATACTAAACTCATGCAGATTATGTTATCTCACTCTGCTATAAAAACTTGTGCTTGTATATTGATTCTATTAAGATCTGCTTTCATAGAGATATATAGCATACCTCCAAAAAAGGAGCATGAGAAGAGCCATTGTACGAGTATATCTGTCTTGGTCTGGGCTACAGATCAGAATGGATTGAAGCCAATTGTAGCAGACACCTATTGGCTTGGCCCAGGTCTAAGATTTCCAGCATCCTTTGTTTTTAACTAACTGACTACATGCAATGTAAATGGTATTGTAAATTGTCCTTTGGGCAAGGGGAAAATGCTCACACTACTTAGCTTTCACTTGCCATATCTCTTACATTTGTATTAGGTCAGTTACAACTATTAGACACAAGGCTGTACCAAACTTCCTCTGTATAAAGCACACAAGTTACTTACATAATATCACAACAAGCAAAAATGCTACTCACCATATATAATGCAGCTCTCCTCACATGTGTGAGAGTAACTTTTTTTAGGAATTTTTAGTGGTCACAATACATCTGGGATGTGTTCTGCCATTATATCAGTGAAGAAATTATAAGGATGTGTCAGAGGCAGATATAAATTTGTTAAATTTTATGAATGGACAAGTGCTTGCTTATTTATGTTAATACATATTATGAATGAATATGGTATTGATAGTCTGATAAGACATAAAACATCATATGCACATGCATAAGTTTACTCTAAAAGGTATTGTGTGGAGAGTGAATTTATATGTTTAGAAAAATTACAATGACAGTATTATCATCATTGACAAATTATGGTGTACAAGTTTCCTGCAAGTGGTTTAGTATTTTGTGTGGTGGAACATTTTACATACAGGTGTGTCTGTCAACACTAGACAGGGCTTACTGTTTGCCTTCAGCTATATTTATAGGTAAGCAACAGTAAGTTGATCCATAAGTGTTCTACATCAACTCTCATAGGTCTCTCTCTCTCTCCTCTCTCATCTCTCTCTCTCCTCTCTCTCTCTCTCTCTCTCTCTCTCTCTCTCCTCTCTCTCTCTCTCTCTCCTCTCTCTCCCTCTCCCTCTCCCTCTCTCTCTCTCTCTCTCTCTCTGAGCTATGAATGGCATACGATTTATTTACACCAAAGGCATGCAGTACATTGAGGTAGATATAATTATTTTTTTGCAATTCACTCTAAAGAAAAACAAATGCCCTGTGCTTCCATAGCATACCTACCACATTAGTAGGTATGTACAATGAAATAACATTTTACATCAGAAATACATTGACTCAAGTCAAGAACATTGTAGGTGCTTGCTAGTGACCACTGTTGGAAGGGCCAGGACAGAGCCTCACTGGCCTAACTCAATACATGAAGGTACAATAAATTCTAGTTATTACTGTATCCTTATACTCTATAAAAATAATAATGAACATATACTTATATTGTTCTTAGATTTTGTACTATATCATAATTTTGTACCACATTGTACCATACCACAGGCTTTGCTCATGGCTCACAAAAAAAAATTATAACCAGCTTGCACTCATCTTTTCCAGCAAAAAAGGAAAAAATCCAAGATTATATATATATATATATATATAATATATATATATATATATATATATATATATATATATATATATATATATATATATATATATATATATATATATATATATATATATATACATATATATACATATATATATATATTAGAGATGTATCAGATGGATGCAGATGTGTATGTGGATGCCATACATGCATGGGTTTGTGGATGCAAATGTGGAAACCAATAGATGCAGATATCAAATTATGACATTCTCTTGGAAGCATATGTGGATGTGTTCAGGATTTTGGTCTAAATTTACTGTACAGCACCAATTATTGCCAGATGGCAGCTGCTCTGTTGCACAATACTGCATTTTCTAATTTTAAGATTTTATGACGAGTTTCAGCAACTCATGTTGTGTAATATGAAGTTAAGGATGAACCACTGAAATCTTTCTAATGAACTATAAGAAAAGTAGAGCCTGCATACATAGACATGCATAATGTATGCATTTATATATATATATATATATATATATATATATATATATATATATATATATATATATATATATATATATTATATATATATTATAATATATATATATGAAGTGTGGCCAAAAAACAAACACAGAACTAAATATGCTTTGATAGTATTTACTGCTTAATCAGTTGTGTCCCTTTGTTGCATGATAAACAAAAGAATACTTAACAGCAGGCAGAATTTGTCCTTTCTCTATGTCTGTTTTCACATATAACAGTTCACTGCACATAGCACTGCTATTAATGCAGCATGAACCACAACCAACAAATTAATCTTAAGTTCCTGGTAAAGCTTGAAAAATCACAAAATGAAAGCCTTCTGATGGAAAAGAAGTCCATGTCTTGAAATGGCACAAGCAATTCAAGGAGAACCAGAAGGATGTGGAGGGAGATCAGAATTCAGGATGACTTTCAGCTATGAAAATTGATGATAACATAGAAAAGGTGAATGAGCTGATGCAAAATGACCTGAAATGACCATCACAATGATGGCATATGAGCCCAGTGAGAACCATTCTGATAAATAACCTCAGGATATACAAGTTTTGTGTCAAGGTGGTGCCCAAGGTTTTGCAGTTAATCCTGATGCCAAATCATCTTCCACATTCTCTCAGCCTTCCATTAACCACTTGTGCCATTCAGATGCTGCTGCAAGACATTGTCTCTTTTCCATACACTTTTTTTAGTATCTTGAGACTTTCGGGTGGAAATTTTCCAGATTCACTTGTTGCTTGTGGCTCATGCTACATCAATAAGAGTTTGATATGCAGTAAACTCAAACCTGTGAAAGCAAGAGTAGTGAAGGGCTTAAGCTCTGCCTAATCCCAAACATTATTAATATAATGTGCAAAATAGGGAAAAATAGTTTAGCAGTAAATACAGTATAGTAATATAGGCAGATCTCTAGTGGAACCAAACTAACTTGGTACTCGGGGTGTTGGCTGTTCTCGCCCCACATTGGTGTCACGTTCGTAGTCACAGGCATATGAACACCTCTCTTTTTCATTCATACTGTCATCCTTTGCCTTAATTATTCCAAAATCTAAGTTGTTATATACAACTGCATGTTTTTTTATGGCTTTTGATTTGATGATGGAACAACGACACTGTATATCTTCTGGTACACTTGGCAACTCATGTAGACCATGTGGCGCTGCTACCCCAGTGTCCTTGACACATGAATCACTCAGTCCATGCCCTGCTGGCTATTTTCAGTTTGGGTCACTCCGGGGTTGATGTGGCAACAGTGCAGAGAGATACAGCCAACACCCCAGGTACCAAGTTAGTCTGGTTGCACCATAGTAATGTTTCTTTTTAGCCACATCTTATATATATATATATATATATATATATATATATATATATATATATATATATATATATATATATATATATATATATATATATATATATATATATATATATATATATATATATATATATATATATATATATATATATATATATATATATATATATATATATATAAAACACACACACACACACACCACATAGTGTGGTGGTTAGCACGCTCGGCTCACAACCAAGAAGGCCCAGGTTTGAATCCCGGGCGCAGCAAGGCAAACAGGCGAGCCTCTTAATGTGTAGCCCCTATTCACCTAGCAGCAAGTAGATACGGGATGTAACCTGATGGGTTGTGACCTTGCTGTCCCAGTGTGTGGTGTGTAAGTGGTCTCAGTCCTACCCAAAGATCGGTCACTGAGCTCTTTCCATAGGGGAATAGCTGGTTGGATGACCAGCAAACAACCATAGGTGAATGACACACACACACACACACACACACACACACACACACACACACACACACACACACACACACACACACACACACACACTTGAATAACATCAAGAAACATAGTTTTCCCACAGAGAAAAATAGAAGTTTGGAACAAGCTAAGTGAGGATTTAGTACCAGCAACGAGTGTACACAACTTTAAGGAAAAACCAGACAGGTGCAGATATGGAGATGGGACCACACGAGCATAGCTCAGGCCCTGTAAATTACAATTATAATAGGTAAATACACACACACACACACACACACACACACACACACACACACATATGCATTTAACAAGACTAAGCTGTTATCCAGTGATCTAAATCTAATTTCAGTCAGCAATAACTTCAACTTTGTGCAATCTTATATACAAGTTATATTACCATGAATGTCATCCCTTATAATATTTTACCAAAGCAGTATCTGAAAAAAAATGAGGCAAGGCAACTTATTGCATTGATTTTATTGAGAAAAGAATTATACTTGATAAGTACCTTTCTTTGAAAAAACAAATGCAGTGGACATTGTTTAGAACATACTGCAGTATTTTTGTAGATAGCATACAAATTATAAATTGGAAGAGGATGTAAGGAGAGTAATATACTTCATAATATATATCATATTTTTTTTTTAATTTCATAAAGGGAAAAAGCATAAGCTTTAGCTCACATTTGTTGAACTTTCATAGAAAGATTTATCAGTAAAACAATTACAGATTTTTCCCTGTCACTTTTTTTCTGCCCTCTCCCTTACACAATAAATTCCCTAAGTATACTAGGTGATTAGTCATTAGGAAAATGTTATATACAGATGCAGAATTCTGTGTAAAGTGGGAAACTATCAGGTATTTGGTATGTGTGTTTATGTGTGTGTGAGAGAGAGAGAGAGAGAGAGAGAGAGAGAGAGAGAGAGAGAGATTGATTTTGTACACCATCAGTCACGATGGCTTCTGTAAATACTTATCAAAGGAGGTCTAAATCACCCCTTGTATTCTTTTAGTGGTCACTGTTTCCATCTAGATGCATTTTCAGACTTTTCAGTACTCACAGACCCTCATAGGAATTTAGTGAAACATCTTTGTATTTATATGCTTTACAGACTTACATGAGAGTAATAGTGTGAGGAATCTAGTGATGTACTTAGTCAATGGTGCAAGTTAACAGTTTATAAATTTTAGACATTTAGATGTCTTCCACACTCACATCTTAAAATGTTCTTTTATAATGTATCACATTTTTTTATGAAATTCTAATAGCAAATAGCCAAAACCTTTAAGGTTTTGCCTAACACATTTTATGCAAGAAAATCGTATTTGCTAAAATTAATTAAACCTAAAAGCAGTAAATTCAGTAACATAAATAGATATATTTTTCCTGAAGATTTACAAAATATTGTGAAATCAGAATGTACATCTGCTGTGAAGCATATGTTGGTAATACTCCCCTCAGATTTATAGATTTAATGATCAGGAGAAAATGAAAAAGATGAAGAAAAGTAGAAAATCTAGAGTTTTCTGAGCCACTTACCTCACCTAGTATATTACAAGATCTCTCTTAAATTATTTAGGAGATCACAGAGATAAAATCTGCATTGTATTTAGTATGAAAACTGATGAAGCTTAAATTTTAAGAGTGGTTTCCAGTTAAAACTGACTTGCTCATTTACAGGTTGGTATGTTTGATGCATGTATCACTCAGAATTGTATTTTTTTCAATACATAGGTTGAGAGTCATTTGAATGTAGTGTAACCCGAGGCTCCAGAATACCCTAGGGTTATGTGGCCAGAGAATGGAGGCAGTAAACGACATACACTTATACTATTTTGTAATAGTGTCCCAGTGATGTAGTAGTTAGTATGCTTCATTCACAGTATTGGGTTTAAATTCCCGACAAAATGCAGATGATTTGGGTTGGTCTTCTTCCACTCTTCACAGTTCATCTGATCACCTCATAAGCCAAGGAGTTCTTGCCTTGTAACCCAGCAAGGCAGCAATCCTGCTGAGGTACCCTAAGCTAGCATGGCAAGATATATGGCTTAACCCCCACCCCAAACTGCTGGGTGAGGCCTTTGTCTTGCAGTGAACTCATATAGGCAGGTGATAAAATATATATTTATAAATGTGACTGGTGGGCAAAGATTATATATATATATATATATATATATATATATATATATATATATATATATATATATATATATATATATATATATATATATATATATATATATATATATATATATATATATATATATATAACAAAGATTGAAAATATAGTGTGGAAATGTTTAATAAGAAGGTGGAGATTTTTTTTTTATTATGCATTACAGTGGAGGAAGTTTGGTAAAA
>NC_087157.1:26408115-26420615 GCF_035594125.1 Scylla paramamosain
GTGATGCTAGAAATAAGTATGTTGAGATATTAAGAATGAAAAGAAGAAACTATGAAAGAAATATAATAGATAAGTGTATAAATGAACCCAGACTGTTCTTTAGATATATTAATGGGAAGATGAAGAAGAAGGAAGGTGTATCAAGACTGACAGTTAAAGGAAAAATCTATGAGGATGCACAGGACTTGGCGGAGATTATGAATAATAGTTTCAGATTCAATATTTACTGTGGAAGGGGAGTTTGATGCTGGAAGGGATAAATTGGTGAGGAATATACTAAGTATAGTCCCAGTCAGTTATGAGGAAATACTTAAGATGATGGAAGAACTTGATGTAAATAAAGCAACTGGTCCAGATGGAGTGTCAAACTGGATATTGAAGGAATGTAGAGAACAACTGGCTGATAAAATTCAGTCTAGTGGTGACATCACTATCACAGGGAAAAGTACCAAAAGATTGGAAGAGAGCAAATATTACACCAATATTCAAAGGAGGAAATAAGGAAAACCCACTAAATTATACACCAGTGTCCTCGACAAGTGTTGTAGGAAAACTATGTGAAAGAACAATAAAGGAAAGATGGATAGAACACTTGGAAAGAGAGAAAGTTTTGGTAAATTGTCAATTTGGATTTAGGAGGGGAAGATCATGCTCCATGAACTTATTGTCCTTTTATTCAAGGGTAATCGATATTGTGCAGGAGAGAGATGGATGGGTGGATGGTGTCTACTTAGACTTGAAGAAAGTTTTTGACAAAGTACCACGCTGAAGATCGCTATGGAAGATAAAAAATTATGGAAAATTTGGAGGAAGAATGCTGGAGTAGATGGAGGATTATCTGGATGATAGAGAGATGAGAACAGTAATACAAGACCAGAATTCATCTTGGCTCACAGTAACCAGTGGTGTCCCACAGGGGTCGTAGTTGAAACCAATAATGTTTCTTATATATGTGAATGACATAAATGAAGAAATAGACAGTTATATGAACTTATTTGCAGATGGTGCTAAGCTGATGAGAAGGGTAGAAAATGTAAATGACTGTATGGTACTGCAAGATGATAAATAAGATAAATAGACGGAGTAAATTTTGGCAAATGGAATTCACTTTTAAGTAAGTAAAGTAATGGAGTTTGGTAAGAGTAAGAAAAGAATACAATATCATTATGAGATGGATGGTGTGAAGTTACAGAAATCAGAAGAGGAAGTGGATTTTGGAGTAACATTTACTGAAAATTTGACTCTGGAGAGACACATTGATAAAATTACTGGAGACAGTGAATTTGTTAAAAAAAATAAGAATGGCATTCGCATATTTAGATGAAGGAAGTTGTTGATTTCCATGATAAGACCAAGATTGGAATATGCAGTAGTGGTGTGGTCTCCTCATATAAAGAGGAATATTATAAAATTAGAAAGAGTACAAAGAGCAGTCATTAAGACAGTTCTGAAGTTGAGAAAGTCGACCTATGAAGAGAGATTAAGAATGTTGGAAATTCCTACCCTTGAAAATAGGAGAGAGAAGGGGTATTTAATAAACATCTATAGAATGACAAATGGTATGGAAAATGTGGACAAAGAATTTTTTATAAATTTAGACACACACAGTTCAAGGGGACATGGTAAGAAGTTGAAGAAAGTTAACTGTAGAAGAGACATCAAAAAATATAGTTTTCCTCACAGAAGTGTGAACAAGTGGAATGAACTCGGTGAAGATGTTGTCAGTGCAGTAACTGTCCATACTTTTAAGACCAAACTGGATAGATATAGAGATGGGATACTATGATACTATGATACCCCTTCCATAAACCACAACTAGGTAAACACACACACACACACACACACACACACACACACACACACACACACACACACAAAGAGTAAGAATGGCATTCTCACATTTGGATGAAGGAATGATAAAAAAGTTGTTGATTTCCATGATAAGAAATATGTGGCAGTGGTGTGGTTTCCTCATACAAAGAGGAATATTATAAAATTACATAGAGTACAAAGAGCAGTCATTAAGATGGTTCCGGAGTTGAATAAGTCAACCTATGAAGAGAGATTAAGAATGTTGGAAATTCCTACCCTGGAAAATAGGAGAAAGAGAGGAGATTTAATAAACATCTATAGAATGATAAGTGGTATGGAAAATGTGGACAAAGAATTTTTTATAAATTTAGACACAGAGTACAAGGGGACACAGTAAGAAGTTGAAGAAAGTTAACTGCAGAAGAGACATTAAGAAATATAGTTTTCCTCACAGAATTGTGAACAAATGAAATGAACTCAGTAAAGATGTTGTCAATGCTGTAACTGTCCATACTTTTAGGACCAACCTGGATAGATATAGAGACAGGATACTATGAGATTACTCCCCTCACATAAATTACAACTAGGTAAATACACGCACGCATGCAAAACAAATCTCACAAAGAAATTAATCAGAAAGGCACCAGCAATAGAGGTACTTATGATGTAATGGGATGCATACTAATATTCACTAAAAATCAGGAATCAGTTTTTCCATTGAGACAGAAACCTCACTTGCAGGATTATGTTAAATTTGTTCTCATTACTTGCAACATACACATGGTATGATTACTATTTTCACAAAGACTTGATTTGTAAAAATCATGCTTTTATCAAAGATTAATCATTTACATTTTTCTATGAAAGTGTACCTTTTTTAGTCACTATAATTTATATCCATCTGCAAATATTCAGTAACATTCACTTTCATCAATGCATATGATGAGCTTACATGCATACAGAATTAAAAGCCTAAGATGATTACTGATAGTTGCCCCTTCTGCCTTTCTGCCTCTCACCCATTGCAACTTTTCCATCATTGTGGCAGCACCACAACTATGTCTCTCAGTAACTAATATTCTGAGATTCATTTTAAACTCTGGAATCTTGAAAAAAATTAAATCTATGAAAATTACATTATGTTTTGTTCACATTATTGTCATATTCTTTGTAGGCATTCATGTAAACTGAAATAGTTGTTGACTGCTGTTTTCATCACTGAGAGGAAAAATAATAAGTTGTAGGGTGGCAGTCAGATTTTAATCCCTTTATTTATAATAAGTCCTCATTACTACATAAGACAGCCATTTCATGAAAGATGTTGGTGAAAGCACATGCAATCCTCAAATCCATAGGTAATATTTTACTGCAAATGGAAAACAGAAAGCCTGAATCAAGCAGCTTTCAGTTCAAGAACCTCATGAAATGACTCAGAAATGCAAATGAAGGAATAAGTGGATTAATGGTTTCAACTGTGAGAGCCTCAAGTAGTGTACAATTAAGAATAAAACTAACCTGATAAATGGAATTATTAAAGGGGATAATTTCTTAAATGAGTGGTTAGTATAAGAGAAGGAGAAATACTCACTTTCAATGTTCTCAAATATCAACTTAAAACTTGGAAAGTGAGGAGTTTCATGTAAATGTTGGTGTATGCAGAGAATTAATGCTGATTGCCCTTTTGCAATAATAATAGAATTATTATAAAGAGACTGTGTGGTTGGACTGCTGCAGGAACTACTATATGCAGATTTTGCAATTTTGTTGGTCAGTAGTCTGGGAAATGACAAGTCCAACAGTTGTCCAGAAGATATGGAATGCAGAGATGAATACAAGCAAAATAGATGTAATGAGAAGTATCATAGATACCATACTAATGTCAAGAAGTGGTGTCTGGTGATGCACACGATGCATGGCAGATGATTCTATGCAGTGCATCATGTGTGGCAAAGAGTCCACAAAATATACAATTTGTGCTAGACTTTCTGAATAATATAAATGGTTATATTTTATCTGTATATACTGGAAATTTATTGGTTACAGAATCATGAAACAATATTAGTGAAAATTAGTTATCAGTGATAAAAAAAAAAAAATAATAAATTTTCCAAGAGTGGTGCTGGTTAAGGGGCAGAAGCAAGCTCCAGTGAAAGAATGTAATGGAGTTTTGTCACTACTACTACTAAAGACTTTACCACTGCACATGGAAGAAACTAAATATGGCATGTATGATAATTGCACCAATTTATGGTAATGATCCTTGGCCTGTTGAAAATTACATGAAGATGCAGCAGCATACTGAAAAATAGAAATGTGTATGTGCAGCGCAATTGTGAGAGATGACCAAACACATGTCCTTAACATTGAAAATATCTGAAGCAATGAGGAGGGACAGATTTATACATGCTTGTTTAGCAAGGCATATGTAGGTAACATAAATTACCTGGCAGCCTTCAGGATTCAGCCATTCATATTTGCCTCACCTCATGATTCATTGATCAGTCATGGCAAAATAAGGCTTTTATTCTCTCAATAGAGTCATCAGATAACACTGAAACACTCTACATAATGCCTGAGATAAGGATGTGACTAGACTAATAGCACAGCAGACTGCATGAGTGCAAGTTCCTGAAATAATGAGTACTCACAATGCATTCTCCAATTTGCTTGTATAAAAAGTGGGATCAAAATGTTCCCAAACTACACTCATAAAAAGTTGACATGCCTACTTGATTTAAGTTTGACTGCCATGACTATAGAAGTAGTCACTTATGTGCAGCAATACTACTCTGCTCCAAGTGCTTCTGTCATGACTGGATTGCTACCTGGAAGTTCCATTCTTTAAAGGTTTACATATTGTGTGTGATTTGGACTGGATTTCTATGCTGTTAGAACTTTGAACATTAGTCATCAGCTTCCTTTTTGGAGTAGAGAAGTCACAGTCAACCAAATCTGGGCAATAGGCAAGATAGAGAATAATAATAATTGTATTGGTGTAAGTAAAAAAAAAAATCACATTTTCAATACGTTGCGAATAGGGTTGTCTTGATGGGGGTCAGGTGCGTTGCCACTTAATTTAACAGTGATACTCTGCACAATAAAAATTAATGTGAAGAATACAAGAACTGTTCCAACTAACATTTTAATGATAGCTACTTCCTTGTTTGATCACTGGATCATGATGAACTAGTCATTACCTTTTCTTTTTACATTTTTAGTTGCTGTGCTCAAGGAGAGCCATCTTAACATCCCATTTTCCTTCAGTGATCTTTTGAAGTATGAGTGTCATTCATTACATCTCATTCAGCTCAGTGTTATGTGTTTCTGTAGGTCTGCTATATAATTTAGAGAGTCCATCACTGAATTCTCGAGTTTGACACAGTCTTTAATCTTTGTCCTTGGTTCAAGTTTAAGGTCTGTAGTGACTGCAAGTGATAAAGTTACATTTAAAATCAAATGGGAAAGAAATGGTTTTCAAATATATTGTTAGATGAATGGAAGACTCTATAATCAGGTTGACAGTGTTGAGTCATCAGGAAGCTTTAAAAGAAGATTAGACATTTATGTATAACAAAAGGAAATAGGTATTTATGTTTTTCATTGGGACAGCCACATGTAGGCTTGAAGGATTCTTGCAGCTTTTCTTATGTTCTTATGAGCCTATCAATGCAGGTCACAAAGATGACAGCAAGATGTCACTCATTATGCTGACAAATGGAAGTTGTTGTTTCCTTCCATTATATCTATACAAGAGTCTCACACTGTTTCTTTGTTACATAAATGATGTTGGAACTTTGATTGTATCTCATAGACTAAGGATTGCTGGTACTAAAAGTAAAATCACCTAGTCATTATACATACAATGTACTGATTGCCTTGGTTTAGCAATGTGGAGAGACTGGATAAGAATAACTGGTTTAAGCATGTAATCATTTTAATTCCAGAAATAATGTATGTGTAGGTAAACCAAGGCATGAGGTAAAGTTGTGGGGGGAAGTACTTAGGAAGGAGAGGAATTGGCATGCAAGTTGCACCTGATAATTTACCATGCAGCTTAGTGGGCTGCCATCAGGTGACAAGATCTGATCCATATAGAATGGAACTTGCCTTTCAGAATAATGATAATGATGATGAAGCTAACTGTGTGTGAATATTATTAGGGCATATTTTACAAGCACTGAGCAAACTATTTTGAAAGAAGAGATTAGCATTCAACTGAGTGGAGAAATACAATTGCCATGTAATAACATAGTACTGTTTCACTCCCTGCGTGAAAACTATATTAAAGCTGAAACTCAGAAAGTTATTATTCCTTTGTGCATATTTACTATTACAGCAGTTCAGAAGTTCCTTAATGGGCTGTGCTGGTCACTAGCAACATTTGGTTTAGTTTGTTGCTGTCAGTATGGAGCACACTGCTGCTTGATTAGTGAAATTATGTATGCTTGTGTGCTTGTGCCCACATGTATGTAAACAAGTACTGTACTTTCAGTCTGTCATTCAATCTGCTCAGAGGAAATAAATTTGAAGCAATGGCTAAATGACAATTTATCACTAAATTTATGCAGTTCTTGCCACTCTATATATATATATATATATATATATATATATATATATATATATATATATATATATATATATATATATATATATATATATGCATACATACACACACACACACACACACACACACACACACACACACACACACACACACACACACACACACAGTAGAGTACATTGTTAGAGTACGCAACAATGAACATGATTTGTTCTAATGTAGTGTTCGTTATGGCAAATGTGCATTATGGCAACTGAAGAACCTATGGGAAAAAAATCATTGGTTCCAGGGATCAGAAAATTATATAAAACTCCAAATAAAAAAAACATCAAAATGAGCACATTTGAGGTAACACAACAAATATATACAGTACCCTCCCGAGTTTTCTGCCTAGTTCTAAATTTTTACCATCCCAAGTTTCACTCGTTATCACCTTCAGTTTCACAATGCTTTTACAAGTATCGGTTAAATTTACCTACTGTCAGCATCACACATATGTATACATACAGTAAATCCTGCCTAAGTCGAAGCTCTCTCTCTCTCTCTCTCTCTCTCTCTCTCTCTCTCTCTCTCTCTCTCTCTCTCTCTCTCTCTCTCTCTCTCTCTCTCTCTCTCTCTCTCTCTCTCTCTCTCTCTCTCTGTCTCTCTCTCTCTCTTTGAAAATAAGAACTATCCTAAGGATTGCTAAGTAGAACAAGACTGATTGAGAATGAAAATGGATGTATGTATATGAGACTAAGAAAGGATGAGGTGAAAATGACATAAAATGAGAGAGAGAGAGAGAGAGAGAGAGAGAGAGAGAGAGAGAGAGAGAGAGAGAGAGAGTTTCACTCCCATGTCCCTTATCTCTGACAGATAAGGGGGAGGGGAGGTGAAAGGGAGGGAGGTTTGAGACAAGACAAAAGAAGGGAGAGGAAAGGAAAAAAGGGAGGAAGGGACAGGTGAGCAGCAGTTTGCACAGCTGATGGGTCTTGCAAGTTTTAGTTATTCCGATTAATTTTTTTATTAAAATTTCAGTGCATTATTGCAGTTATATGTTATAATGACTGTGCATTGTCGCATACCCTACTGTGTGTGCATATATATATATATATATATATATATATATATATATATATATATATATATATATATATATATATATATATATATATATATTATATATATATATATATATATATATATATATATATATATATATATATATATATATAATTTTTTTTTTTTTTTTTTTTTTTTTTTTTTTTTAATAACTCACAATTTTTATAAAGCTGATGATACAAGGAGTTCCCCAATATATATCTTCTTACCAACTCTATCACATTTTGACAGGTCATGTACCTGACACATGCATGTTAAACATATTTGAAATTTAGTTGTTATATTTGCTTCATATTACTGGTACTATGAATTAATTAATTCTTCAATTTACTAAACAAACAGGAGTCATACTGATGTGATGTGATACAGTATGTATTAACATAATTTTATTCTTCACACTAGTTTGCCTCCATTACGGAACATATTATCTTTTCTGTTCATAATTCACTCCTTTATTAATTTTCTTACCTTCTAGTGTACAGTGATCACCTTACCACAATATGTGATGATAAATATCAGCCGTACAAATTCAACCCATGTCATAAACATATTTTCCTTGTAAAATCACAATACTCAACTGTTCATAGGAACATTCAAAAAGGATTATTTAACCATTTCATTGCAAAGAGACAAAGCTGTACCAAGCTGCTTCCTCCTTTCTCCTTCCTTCTTTGTGAGCATTGTAAGGACTTCCTGGCATTCCATGGCCTGATGAAAACACCTGTGTTAACCTTTATCTCAGACACCTTAGAAAAGAAGCCTTTAGGGCACTTTAAGCCAGGCTGCATATTGTTTATCTAGAGTCATGGAAAATTGTCACAAAGGAACTTCAAGTATGTTTTGTAAAAAAAATAAATTCTGATCTTCATTCATTAACTTTTTTTATTTTTTTTATTACAAAATGAAATTTTGCTGTTTCCTAAGAACAAAAAATCAGTAGATATTTATTGCAGTGTGTAAATAGGTACTCTTGCAATTGATGTGAGGCTTAAACATTTTTTTTATTTTTTTTATTTACTTAAAATGGGAAAGTTGAGCTAAACATTTAAAATATATTGTTCTAAAGAAACCCCTGACAAAAATATACAAAATAGTTGGCTCAGTGATTCACTAAGTAGCATTTTTCCTCTCCTCAGATATTTTCCTTCTCAACCATCAGAAGTTTTGTTTTTCATTTGGCAATTCACCCATAGATCTTGCATTACTTTACCATGCTGTGCAACTGTTATGCAATGCTTAATAAAGTGTGATGGTTTCTAGTGTCATATGTCATCTATGCGCCACATTTTTTAAATCAAACATACCATTCTGAGGTGGGTTTACTCAGTGTTTGATAATGAAGAAATTGAAATAGTTAAGGAGGAAATAGAGTATCTATTGATGCAATCAATGATTCAAGATAGTCAATAAATAAATCATTATTATAGGTACATATATATTGTTGTTAGACATGAATGGCAATAATTTCTCAGTGAGAAGAAAATGAAAAGAATCTTTAGTGTTTGTGATGTGATCAAGGCTTCAGTATGCTGGTGTGATTTTAACAACTTACAGAAAAGAAAAACATAAAATAATAACAAGGAGGACATAGAAACATAACTAAATTGGTGCCAAGTTTAATGTTGTCATATGGACAGATTAATTATAATAAAACTAGCAATATGGAAGACAAGAAAAAAAAATGGATTGACTATCATGTTTAAAGCAAGTATGTAATAAGAAAGATATTGGTCAGGTGCATCCTGTGATAAAGGATGATGGAAAAGTGAAGGATTATGAGTATGAAGTGAAAAATCTTATAAGCAAAAAAAAAATAATAAATAAAAATAATAATAATAATAATAATAATTAATAATAATAATAATAATAATAATAATAATAATAATAATAGTAATAATAATAAACATTTTCTTCCAAACTAGAAGTGCTGAAACTTAGAATTAGTAGAATGTGGAGATGGTGTAAGCAAGAAATTTCATTACATTTTCAACAAAGATAGATAGATATGAAGAGAGCACAGCACAAGCTTGACTCAGATCCTATGTATTACAACTAGGTAAATATAGGATTTTTTTGCTCTCATCAGCCACTTCTAGCTGCTTACATAGGGGAAAAAAACCCACCCTGAAAATTCATAAGTTGTGTTGGAAGTGATGGAAGCTGCTGAAAATATTATGGTGTAGTAAAATAGTGTTGAAATTGTTGAAGTATAAAAGTCAGTTTTTTATTGATTTTAATATACTACATTTATGAAATGGTTTGGAAAATTCATTAGGAATGGATGTGATCCTAAATTCAAGGAACCATTATTATTATCATTAATAAAAGGTACCATGATCCAGCTTGGTCAGTGGCAGCATACCAACCAGGCTGTATCTTTTTAGGCCCTACTAGCTAGGTTAAGTTCTGCATGAGGACCTGATGCTTTGTCTTCTTTCATCTACCTACTAGCACTGTAGTTTCTATGTCCAAGTATTTAACATGTTCTACTCAGCCATTCTCATACCTTCTCTCCATCTTGTCAAACTATATGTTTTTCCTCCACTTTAGTGATGCATTTACCTTTGAATCCCTATATCTCCATACTTGTTAAATCACCTTGCATACCATCATTGTACATCCATCCATCTTCCTGTCCTCATTACATCACATCTGAGTCACTTCCAACTTCCTTTTTTTATATTTAAGTGCATTATGTTTCATTCATATGTTTGTGTCTTCTTTCTTTATTTGTATATTTTATTTCTTTTTGGAGAGTTAGATCTTTTCACTAGGAAGAAAGCAGTAAGAAATCTTGCTCTTGCTTCTTTTGTTCCTGAAAATTCTCGCACCATATGATAATATAACTAATAAGTGAATTTCTTTGTAACATGCAAAAGAAATAAAGGCCTTCTTCTTCTTCTTCTTCTTCTTCTTCTTCTTCTTCTTCTTCTTCTTCTTCTTCTTCTTCTTCTTCTTCTTCTTCTTCTTCTTCTTCTTCTTCTTCTTCTTCTTCTTCTTCTTCTTCTTCTTCTTCTTCTTCTTCTTCTTCTTCTTCTTCTTCTTCTTCTTCTTCTTCTTCTTCTTCTTCTTCTTCTTCTTCTTCTTCTTCTTCTTCTTCTTCTTCTTCTTCTTCTTCTTCTTCTTCTTCTTCTTCTTCTTCTTCTTCTTCTTCTTCTTCTTCTTCTTCTTCTTCTTCTTCTTCTTCTTCTTCTTCTTCTTCTTCTTCTTCTTCTTCTTCTTCTTCTTCTTCTTCTTCTTCTTCTTCTTCTTCTTCTTCTTCTTCTTCTTCTTCTTCTTCTTCTTCTTCTTCTTCTTCTTCTTCTTCTTCTTCTTCTTCTTCTTCTTCTTCCAAAGTCATGGATGTAGAAAATTGGAGAGGTTTTACTGCATTTCAACAAGTAGTTGAAATTTATTTTGAGAATTTGTCTCCCATATCATTTGGTATTTTCTAAGATCTTCATATGAATCTATATAATGCAGTTAAACTGTTCACTTTGCTTATAATGCAGCAGTTTTGTACTATTCAGAGAATAAATATAATAACATTTTGGCCAAATAACCTTATGATAAGAATAGTACAGTTCTATTGAATATGCACATTCATGCTTCATATTAAGTGAAAATACACTAACATTCTATATAATTTGTATTTTCTTAATGTATATAATGTAGTTGTAAGTCTGTAGCTTATTGTTAAAGTGTGGGGAAAGTACTACAATAGAGCAGTGAATGATAGCCTGTCAAACAAATCTATGATTGATGTTGAGTTGTTTTAACCTCAGTTAAGGATTACATTTTTAGATAAAGCTCTATGACAATCAAAACTGAAAAAAAAGTGTAGCTGACAGTGTCAGTCACAGTAGCATAATATGCTATTCTACAAAATATTGTAGTTATGGTATACATCACCGTAAAGGAAATGTAAAATGTTGCATTTTTCTCTTTTGTACTGTGAGACTGAATTCCTCTAATGAATTGATATTGTGTAACTGACATAGATTCCTTTGTTATTACAACATTAACATTCCACAGACCAGGAAGTAATTTTGAAGGTCCAACAAAAGCTAATATCAATTTTGTTTGTTTCATGCTTTGTAGAGTGATTTGCTATGAATGAAACCCCATTTATTAATAATGCCTATAACATTTGTTAATACAGATCATATAGTAATACAAGATATAGAAGTTTGGTAATTATAAAAATATGCAGAAAATTATCAAAATGAACATTTTACAGTGTTAAAGAGATATCATTAATTTATTATGACTTCAATTTTTAACTGCCTTTGGATTACCTACATGCTATATGCTTCTATAAAGTATGTAGATCTTCCTTTCATCACTTTTTCTTAAATGGAGTTTCAAGCTTTAGCCTGAAGCCAATACTGTAATGTGAGCGTACATCACAGAAAGGTCAGTAATGATACCTTTCCTTGAATTCTCTGTGCTTCTTTGCATATATACATATGTATGTATTTAATTTGCTTTAAAAATGGCATGATCTGAGTAGTGCTACCACTTGATGTTTTTTTTTCTTCTTTTTTTCTTTCTTTCTTTCTTTTTTCCTTATCACTTAGTTGTTTGTTTATGTGTTAGTATGAAGAATCTTGGCAGTTATCCTTTAAACTATTATCACAATTTGTGTGTGTGTGTGTGTATGTGTGTGTGTGTGTGTGTGTGTGTGTGTGTGTGTGTGTGTGTGTGTTTTTTTTTTAGACTATTGGATAATTTATAATTATTCCACAGCCATTAGCAGATTAAACAATATTGAATTTGCAGTAATGAATATCGTGTTTATTTTTGTCTCAAAATCTAAATAAATATATATAGAGAAGGAAGTAGTCACTGAAGTAAGCCATTTAATTTATATCTTACCTTTCATTTAACTTTACAGAGGCAGAGCAGACAATGGTGGAATGGGTTTCGTATATGGTCGGTACAGACAACCTCCGAGCAGTGGGAGTGGGACAGGGTCTGCCAGTGGGCGTGGTTCAGATAGATTAGGAAGTGGTGGGCACGAATTCTCGGATGGGGCAGACAGTCA
>NC_087157.1:26425615-26488115 GCF_035594125.1 Scylla paramamosain
CTCCATTGATACTGTAGCCCCTACTCACCTGGCAGAGAATAAGTATGGGACATACGCTGAGGAGTTATGGTCTTGCAACCCAGCAACACTGCCAAGACATCATAAGCCAGTATGGTGTGGTATATGGGTACATTTCCCCTTAACCACTGTGAGGCCACTGTTCTGCATTTATGCTGATGAACATTGTGTCATTTTTTCATAAAATTATTTTGGCATTTAATAGTATCCTCATTATAAAAAAATGAAAAAAAAACAGTGTATAAGCATCAAACAGTGCACTGTTGTGATTAAACAATCTTTATTCACTTAAAATCAGATTATGATTAAAATGACAGTACATTGCACCGTACATACTGTTACAATAGAGTGGTGCAATATGTAAAAGCACATCACTTTGAAATACAACCACACTCTCTTCCCTCAATAGCATGGATGATAACAGAATGGTACTGTATGGATGGCAACAGCACTGTTGCATTAAGTGTTTTCAAGAAGTGTTCAATGATAATGCAGCATACATTTTTTATGCAAAATTAATACATTATGTCCTGCTGGTGCTGCAATGTAACAAAGTAATACAGGTTAAATACAGAGACAAGACATTAAATGTAGGTTTTTAAACAAATTAATATGTAGGCTGAATCAGTTGATTACTTTCAACAAAATGTCTTCAGTATAAAGTCAAGTAGTTCTGGTTATGCAGCAAATAAATTAATACAATATTTTTTTTATTTGTTTATGAGTTTCAACAGTGTCCAAATATACTTTGGTAAATTGTGATATAATGATTTTTCCCCATATTGCTGAAAAGATAACACAAGTATAGTGCATACACATTGATAATTCATAACAGCATTCACATATAAATGTGGCAATTATTTGCTGTAATTGAACACTTCTTCTTTCAAGTAGATGAACAAGTGTGTGAGAAAGTAACAGTGTATTGATAGCTTTGTTAGTGTTTCTTCCCTTATGTAAATCAGAAACACTTAACATATGTTTGTTAAAGGATCTGACATTATTGAAGATGGTCAATAGTCAGTGCTTCATTCTCACATTACTTCATATTAAAGTATAGTGTTTATTTAAGATTAATAAGAAATGGCTTATATCAAACAAAGAAGGAAAGGAATGTATGCAAGAAATCTGAGGAGAGGTTAAGATGGCCTGTGAAGGGAGAGGATTGTGGGGAAATAAAGTTGAGGCAATCAGAATGATGGTGGAGGACTGATTTTTCACCTCTCCATCCTATCCTATCAATCCTTCATTTCAAAGTTATGTCAAGACAATATGGACTATTTTGTGGACACTGCTGATCTGATTTAGAAATAGAATCCTAGAATTAAAGTAATTAAGGACAACCTTTCAATTGTCATTACCATTTGATCAGTATACTCCCTGTGAGTTGTCCATCCTTCCCTTACTACTGATTTCACTAAAGCCACACTAAGACAAAGAGAGCACTTGTCTTCCTGTTTCTCTGCAGGATCACTTAAACTAACCTATCAGACAGTCTACCAGTTGTGTAATAACTCAAAAGCTAACCACCATTCTTATTTTATTCTTTTTTTAATAAGTTTAGTTAGAATAAATGGTTAGGTATGTACAGGCTAACATTTTTTTACTGAACAATGGCTTAAGTAACAGCAAAGCTGACTCTTGCAATAACCTCATATGTGCCTTTCTATCAAGATACACATATGACAATGTAAATATTTTTTAATTGTCCACTACAAGTGAAGGTGGTTGTCTGCCCTAAGGGAAGTCTATATCAAGAGACTCTTAAGAAAAAATAAATAAATAAATAAATAAATAATATATATATATATATATATATATATATATATATATATATATATATATATATATATATATATATATATATATATATATATATATATATATATATATATATATATATATATATATATGGAGGTCTCAATGATACAAGCAGTTTGGTTCAATTTGATTTTTTCTGTATAACAAATTCTCATAATAAAACACTTAACTAATGGAAAAAAAAAAAGGGTTATGTTCAGTGACCCTTGTTAAAGGTAAGTTTTCAAGTTAAAACTTATGATACCAGACTCAACAAAAGTGTTTATATTACAGAACTGTTGATAAAGCAGACTGAAAGAGAAAACAGCATACAAAGATCATGATATCATGTTAAACATAAAATGGGCATAACACTCACCAGTTAATGCATCAGGGAGGGTAACTCACTCACTACTCTTATACCCCTTAACAATTTCTACCTTCTTTGTAAGTCTTATTGGTTCTCTAGCTCACTTAGCCTTACTGTTGGGATTCACACCAAAACTTATTAGCTGCTTGGGAGGCTTAGTTAGTACTTGAGACAAAATAAGGCACAATCTATGCATCACATGGTCAATCACACACACAGCACCACACCAAAGGCAGCAAACAAAAGAATATGCCAGCAGTAACTCTGTAACACATCCAAGCACCGATCAGTCACATAAAGCACTGTACACTGTACACTGTAAGTATGCTTACAAGCAAAATAATGATAGAGTACAAGTATAGCAACAGGTATTAATGATAGAGTACAAGTATAATAACAAGCATTAAGGCCATAAGGGTGGGAGTCTGAGAGACACCAAGTTCAGTTTAAAAGAGGACTGGTAAGGAGAACAAATGGTAGACAAGGAGAGGGACAAAGGAAGGGTGCACAGTTGTCTAGCAGCTCTCACAGATTATCTCTGTGCATCTGAATCATTGTACATCACCATACAGCCCAGATGTGTTAGTGGGAGGGTGCAGAAAGGCATGCATTCTAAACTTTGTAATTTTACTTGCCCCATGTCATTGGA
Organism: Scylla paramamosain; assembly: GCF_035594125.1. Classification (NCBI taxonomy): domain Eukaryota; kingdom Metazoa; phylum Arthropoda; class Malacostraca; order Decapoda; family Portunidae; genus Scylla; species Scylla paramamosain. The sequence continues at coordinate 26,428,453 of NC_087157.1, forward strand.
TTTTTCAACTTGTATAAAGAAAATAGTCCCTAATTTACACATCTTGTTTTATCGGTCTCTCATATAATGGAATATAATGGATGCTTATATAACAGGACCTCCCTGTGTGTGTGTGTGTGTGTGTGTGTGTGTGTATATATATATATATATATATATATATATATATATATATATATATATATATATATATATATATATATATATATATATATATATATAAATGTGTGTGTGTGTGTGTGTGTGTGTGTGTGTGTGTGTGTATATATATATATATATATATATATATATATATATATATATATATATATATATATATATATATATATATATATATATATATATATATATATATATATAATTTATTTATTGGTTTAATTTCAAATCCATACTGCATATTGTCACTCCTTCATTAATGTGGTATCTGGTATCAGCATGGCTGATTCTGTCCAGAAATATGAACAACAGTACACTGGCTAATAAGAGCATATCATTCATGAGCATAACTCATCTAATTTTTAGTGGGCATGAAATATATTGTCTTAGGGTCTCAAGATCCTGAGATGTCTGTTTGCATGAAATCCTGTGGAACATGTTACTATCAGATATTTAGAGTTGCAGTTCTATAACACATATGATAAAGCTATGTGCACAATGATTATTATTATTATTATTTAATTCTTTTTATCAGATCTGTTTTATCAAGCTGCAAAAAAAAAAAAAAAAAAAAAACAAACAATTTCCAGACTATGCTTATGTATCACTGTATCACTAGAAGCCAGGCCACAGATCAGCTGTAAATTAGCATTTAACCCTGTCTTCCCATCTGTCTTTCATATACTAATCCCACATAAGAAGTAACCCCTTTTAAAAATATTAGTGATTTAAAACTTAGGTTTGTTTTTTATGTATGTTTTGTACTACATCAGGTGACACATTGCACCATTACAGCTGTCATATGGATGGAGACTTGGATTTAATTCAATGTCATAGAGAAATTAAAAAAGGCCTGCCTTATCATTTGTGTTACTTGTATGTAGTACAATTTACATTTACATCATTATTTTGACCATTGGTAGATTACTTGCATATTAACTGTATATGCTTGATTAATTGTAAATATGTGTGTGTGTTACCAGACTTGCTTTTATGTCTTTTTCTCATATGCACCACGGAGATGTAGGCTAACTTTTGTTCTTTGCTTGTCTTAACTGTTTTGTCCTTGTTTTGTTGTTTGCAGTGATGAGTTTGTGGTCCTCCCCAAAGGCGTCCGCACGCATGCTGGGCAATACTTTTGGCCTATGAGCAAATGAACTATGGCGGGAGGGCAGCCAATGTCAGTGGTAGTGTGGCTGTAAGCTGTCTTAACCTGCCAGTGAGAGCCTTTCAGGAGGGCACCTCACTCTGTGTTGGATACACACATGACACCTGGGGCCGAACCCTATCCTATCTTCTGCTACTTCTACCACTACAACCACCACTACCATCACCACCACCACTACAACCACCACCATCCTCATCACTGGTGCCCAATTACATGGGCTAACCTGTGACTCTCCTACTGCCTGCGGCCTGAGGTGACGTGTGCGTGTCTCTTGCAGTGATGAGTATTCGGCGAGACCACCCAGTGCCCTCCTGCGCTCTGCAAGTGAAGAAGCACTGCCAGTCACACGCTACGAGGCTGCGAGGTTTGAGGCAGCTTCACCCAGGGAGCCACGTCTGTACTCACCACCCTCTGATGCTGCCTCGTATCATGAGGATCAGGACTTCCCGCCCACAGAGCAGCAAAATCAAGAACCACAAGAAGTTGCAGACCCAAACCATCCCCTCTGTTCTCAGAGGAGGTATCCTGAGTACAAGCACTGACAATGGCCCTATTAGGATGTATAAAGGGTCATGCTTTGACAGATTGATTATCACTAGAAAATGCTGAAGACTTTATGGGTAGTTGATTAATATTCCTTGAAATTTGAGTCAAACTATCCATGGTAAAAGCTATATTTTATGAGACATAAGGGGATGAATGATAATCAAAGACATCACTAAGTAAAGGGAAAGTCGAATAATGTTTATTGACTGTAATAACCAATGTGTAATAAGTATATCAGTAAAAGACTGATTAAATATTTCTGAAAACATTTGCAACAGGTGGTTGCTTTGATATTTCTACTGTGTTAGTGAGGTGAGTACTGCCATTTTTATTGAAATAAAAACTGCTGCAGTACTGAAGTAAGGCTCCCAAGTGTTGTGCCCCAAGTCAAGACTGCTCTCAACTCCGAAACGTGTTCATGAACTGATTGCTATCAACCTCTTAGTGCCCTGACTCATGCCTCAAGGGGACATATGCCACTGTCAACAATCATAATTTTACACTGTACAGAAATCATTTTTAGAATAAAGTCATCTGAGGAAAAGATTTAACAGGGCCATGGTCATGAATGTTCTAACTGTGTGTCTCAAAATGCTTCTGGTGAGACTGAAAAATAGGATTTTAGTTTGCTAGTGCAGACTTAGCCGTCCAGCGCACGAGTGATACTCAATTTCTTCACCATCAAGATGTCAGTTCCGTTGCTCAAACTGAGTGAAGAATGTCAGCTGTGTAATATCTTGAAATATCAGTTTGAACATGACCTAAACGCTTCTGTTAATATGTGTAATATATATAAATATATATACATGTAGTTGACAAGTGACACATCTGAAAAAACGCTCTCACTCTATTTTTCATCTTATTTATTTTCCACTCATTGTATCAAATTTTGACAAAAGAATAGTGGACATTTACCAGTTCCTTGTCTGTCAGTATCTTGTCAACAAACTCCCAGAATTATCACAGAAACTAAATGTTTCTACATACAGTTGTGTATCATAACACACTGCCCATTTAAATCTTTTTCACATCATAGGTGGCCATGACTGCTCACCCAGTACCTTGTAAATATTTTATAGACAGGGTGTCAATGTTTGCCTTTTGCTGCACTGCAAAAGTTCATGGCCAGCATTTAGGGTTTAGGCTGACCTGCCAGCTGTTATGATTAATACCAGCAGTTTGCTAATCAACCCTTCTACAGTAGTAGCCAGCTGGCTGTCAGTGATTCTCCAGATCAGGATCCTACTAAAGAGTTTCATCATGTGAGTATGCAATTCCCACCTCTAAAAGTCTTGTCATATTTTAGGCTTTTTTTTATAAAATTATTGTTCCAATTGAATTGTTTCTTTTGAGAGACCAGATGTATTAAAAGTACTCTTAGTCCATTGTAATTACCATGATTATGTAAACATGGCAAGCTCATTTTAGTTATATTAATATTAGACAAGTGTTAAAATTTTCTAATATTAATGAATTATATGAGAATTATTAATGATCTCATAAACTTTTCATATAATTTCAAATTTGTAAATTTATATTATTGAAAAGTGTCTAGTAGAAGGTGAAAAGTGCAGTGAGTGGTTAGACAGGTTGTATACTGTAATAAGACTGTATTAATATTTAGGTATTCAGTTACTGTAGACATTTAATAACATCCAGCCTTCTACCCTGATTGTAATCAAAACAGACATTTAGAACTGTTTTAAAGTCTGTCTGTTATGTACAAGTCAGGAACAACTTTCCAGCAGCTGGTACTCCAAGTGATGCTCAAGTATGTAACATACATTTGTTGCAAAATGGAAAGTCATATTATCAGTCATTGCCTTCTGAGAAGGTAAAATGAAGGCTGAATTTGAGGAATGTGTACGAGTTGTCAACTTCAAAAAAAAAAAAAAAAAAAAAAAAAGTGCCTTCCAAGAAGGCAAAAACCAAAATGTTGCTGAAGAGCTTAAAGTTACCAACCATCAAAACAAAATGCTCCCTTGTTCATATCTTTGAGGTGACCCAAACAAAAGTATTTTGTTTTATAGTTAAGTTGTGTGATATGATCTGTTGTCCTACTGCCAATTAAATATCATTAACTAATCATATTTATGAATATTTTTTTGAACAGAATATAATAAGTGCATATAAATTAGTGTAATGTTATGGAATGGTAATCCTATATCAAAATACATACTTTTATAGATTGACAGCAGAATCGGTATATTGAAAGTAACATTATTGTGAATGTAAATGTCAAGAAAATGCACAATCTTAAATAATTTCACATCCCTTTTATTATTTAACAGCTTCTTCCATGAAATTAATTACATCTGTTGTGTCTCACCATTTATATGACTGAAATAAAGATAAATACAGCATTTTATTAAAAGAGGCATGGAAGTGTTAAGCAATTACTCTTATGTGAGTCTACATTATAGCAACTCCACTGTCATCTATAAATATGTTATCTAGGTAGCTAATAAAAATTTATTTCAGTCATGATAATTAGTGAGATATCATATAAAAAATAATCAAGACCTCTCTTGTGTGACACCATGGGGGGCAAGTGTCAAAATGTTAGATAACTCTAATGGTTATAATTTGTACTAAATATATGGATGGTTTAAGTCAATTTTCCAGAGGAAATAAGAACCTCAGTACATGCATCACTGGAAACAGGAAGTTAATTACAGAATAAATGCAAAACATGCCACGTTGATCAGCCTCATGTAGAGCAAGTAATGCTTTATTATTATTATTATTATTATTATTATTATTATTATTATCATTATTATTATTATTATTATTATTATTATCATCATCATTATTATATTTTTATTATTGTTATTATTATTATTATTATTATTATTATTATTATTATTATTATTATTATTATTGACATCGTCATCATCATATGGAAAATAATATTAATGAAGATTAGTCGAAGACCTCAAATAGTAACTAAAGATTTGTAATCAGAACTAATTTACTGGAACACCAAAATCTGGTTAAATCAAAATTGCTCGCACATTGCTACGCTGATGCTTCAATTCTTGCAAGGCTTTAGTCCATTTCCTACCTGGTACTTCCTAATGTGATCTACTCAACAGTATATATATATATATATATATATATATATATATATATATATATATATATATATATATATATATATATATATATATATATATATATATATATATATTATATGTGTGTGTGTGTGTGTGTGTGTGTGTGTGTATTAGAAGCATAGCTCCCTTCCTCTATATCATACATATAATCTCTCTCACACACACACACACACACACACACACACACACACACACATGTACAAATTAGTAAACAATATAGACAGAAGTGACTTGGCATTACAGATGGAGAAGGGAGAGAAATGTATTAGGGACATGGAAAGAAAGTAAAGAAGAGTGAATATTCGAGTGACATAAGATACACAGCTTCCCATAATGAACTGCTGAAATCTGAAATAATTTGAAAGAAGAGGTGGTAGTGGCAAACAGTGTACACATGTTTAAAAAGAAACTGAATAAGTATGGACATTTTGACAGGATGGAATGAGCTTTGGCTTGTTCCCTGTACAATACAACTAGGTAAATCCGAACACACACACACACACACACACACACACATACACACACACACAAAAAAAAAAAAAAAATTGATTTCCATGATAAGACCAAGATTGGAATATGCAGCATTGGTGTGGTCTCCTCATACAAAGAAATTTATTATAAAATTAGAAAGAGTACAAAAAGCAGTCACTAAAATGGTTCCAGAGTTGAGTAAATCGACCTATGAAGAGAGATTAAAAATGTTGGAAATTCCTACCCTTGGAAATAGGAGAGAAAGAGAGGAGATTTAATAAACATCTATAAAATGACAAATGGTATGGAAAATGTGGACAAAGAAGGTTTTATAAATTTAGACACACAGAGTACAAGGGGGACATAATAGAAGTTGAAGAAAGTTAACTGTAGAAGAGACATTAAGAAGTATAGTTTTCCTTACAGAAGTGTGAACAAATGGAATGAACTCAGTGAAGACATTGTAAATGCAGAAACTATTAGTGCTTTTAAGACCAAACTAGATAGATATAGAGATGGGATACTATGAGATTACTCCCCTCCCATAAACCACAATTAGGTAAATACAACTAGGTAAATACACACACACACAAACTATTTTTTTTGCTGGACGGGTGGATTTAACAACATTAAAATGTTATTCAGTTATTTAGGTATATGTGGAAAATTTATAAGAAAACCCCTACATGGAATACAATCAGACTGGATTTTACTATATCAGGGAATCACCAAAGTTAAAATTTCTACATGAGCAATTGTTCTCTCTCCCCGTGGAGTCCTGGAAGCTAAGCTGTGAGGAAATGCCTGGGAATTTTATTTGGAATCTCACTGTATGCAGCATCTAGATGCCTTGCCTTGGCTATACCCTTTTATCAAGAGTGGATATGGATAGATAAATAGATGTGTGTGTGTGTGTGTGTGTGTGTGTGTGTGTGTGTGTGTGTAAAGTAGTAGTAGTAGTAGTAAATAGCAGCTGCAGCAACTGTGGAGAGAGTTCAATGTTCCTTTAATTACAGTTTAATATTCATGAAATAAAACTATAGGATTGTCTCAGTGATGAATAGCAGACTGTCTGATTAGGACAGAATTGTGCACTGCTTTCTATTTCATTTTAGTTAGATCAAGCAATGAAAATCTTTAATCAAGAATGATCAATCAGACCACAATACAGATGGAGAATTCAACTTAACAAACTTGGTGAAATGGCAGCATTATTATAGAATAAATTTATAAGATGGGAACTTGCTAAAAAAAAAATATTCTGAAGTCCATGAACATGAAAACATCAGGGTCCTGGCAGTGAATTATAAGGTTATGGCACTGGTGGAAAAAAAAAAAACATTAATAACATGAAATATAGGAGGTACTATACTAAAATATAGGAGATAAATACAGTAATGCATAAAAAAAAGCCAGAATTATAATGAAAGACTTACATGAAAAGTTGTTTTGGCACCAAGAACACATCAGAAAGAAACCCCTGTACTTTGTAAAACAAGGGCTTGTTAATGTGTGTGTGTGTGTGTGTGTGTGTGTGTGTGTATATATATATATATATATATATATATATATATATATATATATATATATATATATATATATATATATATATATATATATATATATATATATATATATATATATAAGATCAGTAAATTCATTAATCAGGTGGTGCAAGAATATGGTGTATGAGTGTGTTGTGACTAGAGAGAGAAAAAAAGAGATGGTTGTTTGCTGATATGGGATGATCACAGTAAGAATGAAGGAGAGGTTTCATTGGGAAATACTTTTCTGAGACTTTGTTCACTGATTTTAATCTCACATCTTATTCAAGAAAAGAGGAAAGAAAATGTTATAATGATGCTGATATTTTACAAATGCATAGTAGATTATTTAAAGATGGTTGTAATAGAAGAAGTAGCAGCAGCATTATATTCCTGTTGCTGTATGCGTGCTGCCTTGCCTACCAATGTTTAGCATACAGGAGAGGTCTTGACGGGTATTCTATTTGAAACTGTTGTGTACAGAGAAGTTTTATCCACTCTAAAGGAATTATCAGAACACTTTGAATTTTTAGATTTATGCCATACTTTTTATAAGTGGTTTCTTATTGTCATGAGAAACAAACATGTAAAATACATAGGAAAGGCCTACCATATTTATACACCAGAAAAGAAAGGCTCTATATTTCCCTAGGTTCTGTGTTCAGCATAGTGTGGGCTACGTTAAAGAATATTTGAACTTTTCTTTTCTATGTGAATACACATCTGAAGGAATCACTCACTCTCAGATAGAATGCATAATATTAGTAAAGTAATTAATTTTAGAAAAAATCAGTATACTTGCATTGTTTCCGCTCACAATTAGTTCAAGATTACAGCTCACAGATTTTCTAGCAATGTTAACTTTTCTATTAGTGTCAGAGATTTGGTTTTGTGGTTCTTACTATTACAACTAATGCTATTTAAGACTGTACATTATGCGAAAGACACCGTTGGTTTTATGTGTGCTTTTGTATTGTTTTGTGCCATTTTACCTACTCGGATATTAATTATTTACCCATGTTAAATCTAATGTCTTTCATGTTTGGTAATAAAAACAATGCTTGATGTGCTATTTGTTCTTGTATCCAATGATGTAAACCAGAACCTTATGTGAAAATATTAACCTACTGAGTCTACTGAATTAATGTCATTTGGACATTTGCAGCATTATTGTTTACAAAAGTCGCAGCTTATGTGTGATTCCACAAAGACTCAGCAATTTATACAGATGAAGAGAAAGCTCAAAAATGTAGTTATGTTAAGAAATATTTCACAGAAGTAGGAAATGTTTGCATAGTGGTACTACTGTTGTTTTATACTCTAAGCCCTGCAGTGAGGGTGTTAATGTGTGTTGGAAACGTAGATTCTGAGGTTGGTATAATGATTGTTCCAGTTTTAGGTTTGCAATTCTGTTACTGATTTCTAATGAATTTTCATTCCAGTCATCCTTAAGGATGTGTTGATTTGTGTGTTCTAAGTGCATGTATATCAAATACAAGTAACTTCACCTACTGAATGAATTTCTTTGTATCAGAGTGCAAACTAAATGCTTTACAATGTCAGCAAATTATACAAAAATCACAAGTAATTTGGCAGTGACACTAGCCCACCTAGGAATACTGTTAATTGCAAAAAATTTCTTTTGGAAGAAGCTACAAGGTGTGATATATATACAGTTAAAAAGTGACTTCTTTCATATATGTTCCCACTTTGGTTATGATCATCCCTATTAAGAAAATTGCATATTTCAAGTGAAAATTAAAGTGGTTTGTTTTGATAAAATAATACTAATTATATCTAGAGCAACCTAAGACCCATTTACTCTAAACTACAAAGTGAAGTAGTATGTAATTCTCATGCATCGTGCAAAAAACTTCTTTTAAGAGATATACTAGCAGAAAAATTACCATGCAAAATTTTTATTTACATTATAAAGAAAAGTTTTTGATAGAAAGGGGCATGGCCTTTTTTTGTTAAAGGTTACTGTCATGCAATTCTTGTAGATAATTCCAACAAAACATGTATGACTGCTACATTTTATGTGAATGTTTCAGGATTATGGTTGAAGTTAAGCTTTTTTCCCTCATATAGCAGTGCAATCCTTAGCTGGTTTCAAAAGGACTTTGTAGGATATGCTTGATTTATAGTTCTTATTTTGCAATTGGAGCACATAAACTATCCTTTCCCTGTGTATATGTCCATTTATATCAAGAAATAGTACTTGATCTCAAGTGGGGTGCCAGCCAAAGGCATACCATATGAGTTCAAATCTTCCTCTTCTGTGGTATGACTGTGTGACTGTGAACCTGAGAATAAATTTGTATGTAGAAAGCATTGTGCCCTGTAGCACTACAAGTGGGAGTTTGGGCTTGGCCTTGTAACAAAGATACATTTCACAGTTGTTATTTAGCATAGGCAGTAAACACTACCATGAGTAATTAGTTAAATATATGGAGTTCTTGCTACATATACATTATGTATTGTATCATACCAGAATATTTATTTGGAATAATTTCATTTGTAATCTGAAGTAAATATCCGTGTATAAATTTGAGCATTAAATGAATCTAAATATACACATTAACATATACTGGACAAAGTGACCAACCACAACACATTACTAAAATAAAGAAAAGTATTATATAAATGGGATTTTTGTTATATGTTTGATCATTATAAAGCATAAGTCACATGCATTCAGTGTTGCTTAGATATGCATAATATGAATCATACAAACATTTTTCATTCCTTACACAATTATCATTGACAGACACATACTTTCATTAACCTAACTGTTATTTGAATGAACTCATACAAAACTCAGGTAAATATGTTTCTTAATTTGTGTTGATCAACTTGGAGCCCCAGCAAGCCTGTCCTTCCACCTCCCCACACTGTAAACTATGGTCTCTGTTACCCTTCAGTAGATTTTCTTAGCATAGCACTTAGTCACAGATTTGAATAAAATTATGCATTTTAATCCTTAACATTTCTGTCAATTCAGGTCACCCACAATTTCCTTTATTCAATGATAATTCCTTGGTCATGCATAAGATACATACTATATTATAAAACATCAGACAATCAAAATATTAGTTATGAGTCTTCACTAAATTTCACTGTTAAATGGTCAGCAACTTCTTTTTATTTTAGTAAAGTGATAACATCTATTTTTTCTCTCTCTCTCTGAAATTATTACATATGCAGATTTTAAAGGTTTATTTCATGCATTCTAAAAAGCAGTCACACATAATGAATGCAAGCTTTAATTTTGGGTCTTTATTTTATTATTTTTTTTTTTTATTTTTTTTTTTTTATTATCTATTTATTTATTTATTTGTTTTTATTTTTATTTTATTTTATTTTTTTTTTTTCTCATCTCTAATTCTCTTAATTTTGATATTTTCTTTTGTTGTCCACTGTGTCTCTGTCTGTTGAGAGTTGATGAGAATGTGGATCATCACAAATTTTAATTTGTTTACTGAAACCTGTTTGTACAGAAGTTATAATAAATAATTGTACATAAAAGTAGTATTTTTAATATCAACTCTCTCTCTCTCTCTCTTTCTCTCTCTCTCTCTCTCTCTCTCTCTCTCTCTCTCTCTCTCTCTCTCTCTCTCTCTCTCTCTCTCTCTCTCTCTCTCTCTCTGCAATATCAGTAATCTCCAATAATTATTTCCTTGCTGGTGTTTACTAATATTTACTGAAGTTGGCAGATTATAAGTACATCAGGCTTTTCTATAATTACACATTAATCAGTCAATATAGTTAATTTAATTGGTATCACTATGCTATCATCCTTGTTTCACTGGTGCTTTTGCATCATCCAGTTAGTAGTACTATTTACTCCATTGTAAGTTAAACCCACCTTTATCTGAATAGTTAATATATTGCCCATACAGTACTGCATTAGCCGAGCAAACAGAATGTCCATTTTAATCAAACTACATACAAGATATCTATATACATGAAGTATGATACTGTAAGTAATAATAATAATGATGATTATGATGATGGAGACAAGTCCCTGCATCTTGTTACCAATAAGGCAAGATGACCCCTATGGCTGGTGTGGTTACTGGTCAACCTTGTCTGTTGTGCCACTTCAGTGAAAGGTAGTACATAAAGTAAACAATAAATAAATAAATGAATAAATAAAAGGCTACATAGAGAATGCATGCAGAAAATAGCATTGTGTTAATATTCAACTAAGGAAGAGATTTTGATATATTAAGACTCAGAGAAATGCAGCAAGAATGTAAGAGGAAATAAAAAAAAATGCAAAGGAGGACCTGGTATGAAAAAGTAATTAAGTGGGAACACAATATAACAAAGAATTTTATATGAAAAAAGTGTACTATGACAATACTACAGTATCACTATATTGTTCATTTCATAGTAAGAACATTTTGAATTCAAGAAAAATAAAATCAGGATATACTTTGTGAACCAGAAGAGGAAATTATTTTTATAAATTTCATAGTAGATTGTTTCCAACATGAAAAAGGTTGACCAAAGACAAACACAAGAAAAAAAAATCTGTGGAAGAAAGTTTTTAAAAAGTCAGCCAATTTAGTTTCTGAGGTGTCATGACAGCTATTCCTCTTGAAATAATTCAAGTTACGGAAAGGAAAAAACTAAAAAAAGAGAGTTCCAGTTTACCAATGAAAGGGATGATGGAGTACTTGTTAATCCTGGCATTAAAATAGAAGAGAGAGAGAGAGAGAGAGAGAGAGAGAGAGAGAGAGAGAGAGAGAGAGAATAAAGCCCAAGAATAAGGGGTTGTTGGGTGTTGGGAGGCCAGTTCAGTGGTCATGCATGCATAAAAATTGAGATATCAGTAAAGACTGCACCAATCTTATTAGAAATACAAATAACTGGATTTTTCCAGAGTAAAGAATTGTACCTCATAGAAGATTAAATGAGAGATGAAAATATACAGATATCACTCCCCTGGACTTCTTTCTGTGGTGTTCTGTTAATGATATCATGTATCGAACAAAGATATAGGACATCACTGATCTAAAGCAAAAGATCACTGATGCCATTGCCACCACTGATGAGGTTATGCTACAGCAAACATGGCAAGAAATAGAGTATCATTTTGATGTGCTTCATGCAACTAATGGTGCCCATATAGAGATGTATTAAATAAAAAAAAAAAATTCAAATCAATATCTTCTCATTTTATACTAATTTCCAAATATTTGTCCGTTCATTTGCTTTTGTAATATTTTTTTTAAATTGTAAAGGGACTTTATGGACACCCTGTATAACTTTGATACTGGATACAATGACTTGATAAGATTCCTTCTTGTGGAAAGATGTTGCAGGGGAAGGAAAGTGTGGTACAGCAGGAATCCATCCCTGCTTGGACCTCTGCTATTACAGAGATATTTAAGTAGCATGAGCTACTTAAGAACAATGATGAGGTATTTTTTTTGTGTAAATGACAATGAGATATTCAATGACTTCAAAATTAAGAAGGTTACAGTAAGCTACAAGTTGACATCATAGGAAATAAAAGCATGTACACAGGGACACAATCCTCTCAAATGTCTGATCACTGTAACGAAACTATCAGTGCATTAATTTAACATGTTAGTTACTAATTTAGGAACTTTATAACTGTCTGTGAGACAGATATATCACCTGTATGTCTGAGTTAACAACCAGAATGGAAAGAATGAATGTAGGAGTGTGGAGAATGATAAAATATGTGTTTTTTTATGCAGATGATGTAGTGGTTATAAATGAATTGGCAGATGAGCTTCAGAGTTTGTTGGATGTTGTAGGTGGGTATGGAGGAGATTCTGGAGTGACATTTAGCATTGAGAAAAGCAAGGTAATGATAGTGAATAGATCAGAGGATGAGAGAAATTCAGTCTGGAGACTGGGAGGGAATGAGTTGCAACAGACAGATGATGTAGATTAATGTGAATGGTTGTGTGACGGCAAAGAATGAAAAGATTAGCATGATTAACTAGTGGGTGGGTTGACTAGGAAGTGCAGGAATGATGAGACCAAGTAAATATGATGTGTTGCAAGAAGTTTGGAAGGGTGTGGCTCTTCTGAGCATTAAATATGGTATGGATGTCATTGCATGGAATGAAAATCAGTTAGAGAAATTAGAAGTAGGACAGAATAGAGTAGCAATAATGGCACTGAATGCACCAAGGTATGCAGCAATAGAGGCTTTGAGACAAGACATGGGATGGAGTACTTTTAGAGAGAGATACATAAAAGAAATCTTGAGGTACAAAGCAAGATTAGAGCAAATGGATGATGCAAGACTAGTGAGAAAAGTGTTTCTATGAAATGTCAGGAGTTGCAGGTGGATGAAGAAGTGTGTTAAGATGGTAGTAAAGAGTGGCTTGGAAACTAATTGGGTTTTTCAGCAGTTTTAAGGGAGGCATGTTGAGAGTGACTGGAGTACTGAATGTTAAAAATTGGGGAGGCTGCATAATAATTTCAGATTACTATACTAATGAGGCTGTGCTGTAGGCAGTTTTATTTGAATCACAAATGTTACGTTTTATACTCATTGGCTGGATGAGATGATGCAATGCTGAAGAAATTGGGGGATATCATAGTGAAGAATACAGGAAGGGAATGGATGGTGTTTCTGCTGTGACTGTGGAGACGAATGAAATGATAATTGAGGCTGTGAAAGTGTTCATGTAGAAAATATGGCATCTTAGATGTAGAAACTAGTGATGTGAAAGATATTGTTTGCTTTTCTTCCCCCCCCCCAAAAAAAAAAATAGCGGTGTGAAAGATAGTTTGTTTTTCTGTTTGTCTTTTTCTTCTCCCATCCCTTCCCCACCCATCCTTCAGATGCTGAAGATATTACGACTTGTAGTTGATGGCCGCAGCAGCCAGATGTCCATAGCGTCATCTCTCAGGAATGTGGACAAAATGTTAAGAATAACTAGCTATGAACTTTTATTTTCTCTCATTTATGAGATGAGGCTGTACTTCAATTAAGTTTTTGTTATCTGGGGTTTATGATAATAATAATGTTAATAGTATATCTTTGCTGAGTAAAAACTAAAACATTTAAATGGTAATTTAAGAAATCCCCATAGAGAGTCCTGTTGCACACGTTAAAACAGCCAGTTCTTGCAGAAAAGACAATGAATGTACCAAGATACTACACTTAGGCCAAATAACGTAAAGAAAACACATATCAGAATCAGTGACTATCGAAATAATGGCATACATAGGAGGAGGCAGTAGACACCTGCCAAAATGATAATTACTCCCAGTGAGGTCTAAAGCACTGTTCAGGGGGTGCTGTGAACTTATCATTAAACCCGGCTGTGACCTCACTGAACGTTTCCCTTTGTGTCTCACAACACAAGGGGGCAGTCACAGCCTGCCCTCTAAAGACAACTCTCTTCCTCCACACAAAACTACAAGCACCTAATAACACACACACCCTTCACTCAAAAATTTTAAAATCATCATGGCGACTCCTACACCAGCCTCGGAGTCCCCATCTGGGGAGGGGACCATAAATGTCCCCAGGTCGGACTGCCTTTCTGTCGACGACCCTAAGTGTCTTGACACCCCCCTCAACTTTTTCTTCATTAACTTCTGCAACATTCGTGGTATAAGATCTAATTTTCAATCTGTAGAACACCACCTCTCCTCTTCTAAACCTCATCTTCTTTTCCTCACTGAAACTCAGGTGTCTGAGGCAACTGACAGTAGCCCCTTTTCTGTTTCCTCCTACTTTCTCTATCCTCATTTTCGATCCAAAGCTGGATGCTGCGTTTATGTGCGCAATGACTTAACCTGCTCTCGTGCCCATGCTCTTGAATCTTCCGAGTTTTCCACCATCTGGCTACGACTACAGAGTCACCCTCATACTAAATTTATCTGTGCTGTATACCTCTCTCCTAACTCCTCTGACTATAAGATATTCTTTGACTACTTAACTTCCAAAGTGGAGCACATTCTGACCCTCTTCCCTTTTGCAGAGATCTCCATTCTTGGAGATTTCAATGTTCACCACCAGCTTTGGCTTTCCTCTCCCTTCACTGACCATCCTGGTGAACTAGCCTACAACTTTGCTATCCTCCACGACCTAGAGCAATTGGTGCAACACCCTACTCGCATTCCTGACTGTCTTGGAGATACGCCCAACATTCTTGACCTTTTCCTGACCTCTAATCCTTCTGCTTATGCTGTCACCCTTTCTTCTCTGTTGGGCTCCTCCGATCACAATCTCATATCTTTATCTTGTCCTATCACTCCAATCCTTCCTCAGGATCCCCCTAAGTGAAGGTGCCTCTGGCGTTTTGCCTCTGCCAGTTGGGGGGACCTGAGGAGGTATTTTGCTGATTTTCCTTGGAATGACTACTGCTTCCGTGTCAGAGACCTGTCTTTGTGTGCTGAGGGCATAACAGAGGTGATAGTGTCTGGCATGGAGGCATACATTCCTCACTCTTTTTCTCATCCTAAACCTTCTAAACCTTGGTTTAACACAGCTTGTTCTCGTGCTATACATGATAGAGAGGTGGCCCACAAAAGGTACTTAAGCCTTCCATCACCAGAATCTCATGCACTTTATATTTCTGCCCGGAACCATGCCAAGTCTGTTCTCCAACTAGCCAAAAACTCCTTCATTAACAGAAAATGTCAAAACCTTTCAAGATCTAACTCCCCTCGTGATTTCTGGCATCTAGCCAAAAATATCTCCAATAACTTTGCTTCTTCTTCTTTCCCTCCTCTACTTCAACCAGATGGCACCACTGCTATCACATCTATTTCTAAAGCTGAACTCTTTGCTCAAACCTTTGCTAAAAACTCTACCTTGGACGATTCTGGGCTTGTTCCTTCCTCTCCTCCACCCTCTGACTACTTCATGCCACGTATTAAAATTCTTCGCAGTGATGTTTTCCATGCCCTCTCTGGCCTAAACCCTCGGAAGGCTTATGGACCTGATAGGGTCCCTCCTATTGTTCTCCGAAACTGTGCCTCCGTGCTTGCACCTTGCCTAGTCAAACTCTTTCAGCTCTGTCTGTCAACATCTACCTTTCCTTCTTGCTGGAAGTTTGCCTACATTCAACCTGTTCCTAAAAAGGGTGACTGTTCTAATCCCTCAAACTACCATCCTATTGCTTTAATTTCCTGCCTATCTAAAGTTTTTGAGTCTATCCTCAACAGGAAGATTCTTAAACATCTATCACTTCACAACCTTCTATCTGATCGCCAGTATGGGTTCCGTCAAGGCCACTCTACTGGTGATCTTCTGGCTTTCCTTACTGAGTCTTGGTCATCCTCTTTTAGAGATTTTGGTGAAACTTTTGCTGTTGCCTTGGACATATCAAAAGCTTTTGATAGAGTCTGGCACAAAGCTTTGATTTCCAAACTACCCTCCTGCGGTTTCTATCCTTCTCTCTGTAACTTCATCTCAAGTTTCCTTTCTGACCGTTCTATTGCTGCTCTGGTAGACGGTCACTGTTCTTTTCCTAAATCTATTAACAGCGGTGTTCCTTAGGGTTCTGTCCTGTCACCAACTCTCTTCTTATTATTCATTAATGATCTTGTAAACCAAACTTCTTGTCCTATCCACTCCTACGCTAATGATACCACCCTGCACTTCTCCACATCTTTTCATAGACGTCCAACCCTTCAGGAGGTAAACATAGCACGCAGGGAAGCCACAGAATGCCTGACTTCTGATCTTTCTAAAATTTCTGATTGGGGCAGTGCAAACTTGGTATTGTTCAATGCCTCAAAAACTCAATTCCTCCATCTATCAACTTGACACAACCTTCCAGACAACTATCCCCTCTTCTTCAATGACACTCAACTGTCCCCCTCTTCTACACTGAACATCCTCGGTCTGTCCTTTACTTATAATCTGAACTGGAAACTTCACATCTCATCTCTAGCTAAAACAGCTTCTATGAAGTTAGGTGTTCTGAGACGTCTCCGCCAGTTTTTCTCACCCCCCCAGCTACTAACTCTGTACAAGGGCCTTATCCGTCCATGTATGGAGTATGCTTCACATGTAGGGGGGTTCCACTCATACTGCTCTTCTAGACAGGGTGGAATCAAAAGCTTTTCGTCTCATCAACTCCTCTCCTCTAACTGACTGTCTTCAGCCTCTTTCTCACCGCCGCAATGTTGCATATCTAGCAGTCTTCTACCGCTATTTTCATGCTAACTGCTCTTCTGATCTTGCTAACTGCATGCCTCCCCTCCTTCCGCGGCCTCGCTGCACAAGACTTTCTTCTTTCTCTCACCCCTATTCTGTCCACCTCTCTAACGCAAGAGTTAACCAGTATTCGCAATCATTCATCCCTTTCTCTGGTAAACTCTGGAACTCCCTGCCTGCTTCTGTATTTCCACCTTCCTATGACTTGAATTCCTTCAAGAGGGAGGTTTCAAGACACTTATCCACCAATTTTTGACCACTGCCTTGACCCTTTTACGGGACTGGCATTTCAGTGGGGATTTTGTTTTTTATTGATTATTGTTGCCCTTGGCCAGTGTCCTTCTTACATAAAAAAAAAAAAAAAAAAAAAATTATGAAACATGGCATCCTTGTTCAGAATCCAGTCACGCTGTTAGACACAAGATTGTGTGTGTGTGTGTGTGTGTGTGTGTGTGTGTGTGTGTGTGTGTGTGTGTGTGTGTGTGTGTGTGTGTATATATATATATATATATATATATATATATATATATATATATATATATATATATATATATATATATATATATATATATATATATATATATATATATATATATATATATATATATATATATATATATATATATATATATATATATATATATATATATATATATATATATATATATATATATATATATATATATATATATATATATATATATATATATATATATATATATATATATATATGATATGGAAGCCTGGGCGGTGATCTCTTCCGAGCGAGGGCACAGTGTATGGATGTGAATACAAGGAGTTACAGGTGGTCTGAGGCCGGCAGCAAAGTGTACCAGATGTGTGACATAGGAGAGGATGAGACGATGGAACATGTGGTGCTGGAGTGTATGAAGTATGCCAGAGACAGGAATGAGATGATGCAAGTGATACTGACTGAGTTAGGGCATGATAGGAATGAAAGAGTGGAGAAGACAGGAAAGGAATGGATGGTGTTGTTGCTGGGATTGTGTAGAGAGGCGAATGAAAGGATGATTGAGGCGGTGAAAGAGTTTCTGGAGAGAATGTGGCATGCTAGATGTATGATCAATTAGGATAGAGGATGCTGTTTGTTTCTCTTTTTTTTCCCCTTCTACAGGAGTTGCCGATCCAAAGCCTGGTTCAGGAGTGATCCTGTGCCACCTGTACCATCAAGATCAAGATACAGACTAAGAGGGCGTAGGGACAGGAGAGCTGAGGACAATATGTTTGTGGTGAATGAAATGATTGAGAAGAAAAAGAAGGATGGGGGTAAATTGTACCTAGGTTTTTTGGATATAGAGAAAGCTTATGATAGAGTGAACAGAGAAATGTTAGGTAGAGTCTTAGAAAAGATTGGATTGAGTGCAAAGATAGTTAACATAGTGCAAAGTATGTATGTGGACACAAGAGCTAGATACAGGCTAGGAGACATAGAAACAGACTGGGTGAAGAGTGAGAGAGGAGTTAGGCAGGGCTGTATATTGTCACCAACCCTTTTTAGCCTGTATACAGAGGAGCTAGCAGCCAGGATGAGAAGAATGAATGTAGGGGTAAGTGTGGGGAATGATAAAGTATGTGTGCTCCTTTATGCAGATGATGTAGTTGTTATGAGTGAATCGGCAGATGAGCTTCAAAGTTTGTTGGATGTAGTGGATGGCTATGGTAGAGACTTTGGAGTAAGGTTTAGCAGTGAGAAAAGCAAAGTAATGATTGTGAATAGGTCAGAGGATGAAAGTAATGTGGTATGGAGACTTGGAGAGAATGAGTTGAGACAGGTGCAAGAATACAAGTACTTAGGGATGTGGATGAGTCCTAGTGGGTGTGCAAAGGCAAAGAATGAAAAGATAAGTATGCTAAACCAGTGGGTAGGTCGACTGGGAAGCGCGGCAAGGATGAGAGCAAGTAAGCATGATGTGTTGAGAGAAGTGTGGAAGAGTGTGGCTGTGCCATGTATAATGTATGGTATGGATGTGATTGCATGGAATGAAAGTGAAATTGATAAGTTAGAAGTGGGCCAGAATAGAGTAGCAAGGATGGCACTGAGTGCACCGAGGTGCACAGCAGTTGAAGCCTTGAGAGGTGACATGGGATGGAGCACCTTCAGAGAAAGACTGACAAAAGCCACACTTAGGTACAAGATTAGGCTTGAGAGAATGGATGATGCAAGAATAGCAAGGAAGGTGTACCTGTGGAATGAAAGTGGAAGCAAATGGAGGAAGAGATGCATGAGAATGACAGACAGGAATGGATTGCAAGTTGTGTGGGCGATAAGAATGGCTGGTAGGAATCAAAATGAGCGTGAATGGGTGGTAACAAGAGGAGGCAGAGTGGGAGCCGAATGGGATGTGAGAAAATGAAAGAATGAGATAGACAAAGAAGTGAAATGTGTGGGACTGAATGAATGGAAGAATGAAATGGAAAGAAAGAAGGCCCTGGAATGGTACAAGGAGAAAGAGGCCCCGAGGTATGAAAGGTGGTATGATGGAAGCCTGGGCGGTGGTCTTCTCTTCCGAGCGAGGGCACAGTGTATGGATGTGAATGCAAGGAGTTACAGGTGGTCTGAGTCCCGCAGCAAAGTGTGCCAGATGTGTGACATGGGAGAGGATGAGACGGTGGAACATGTGGTGCTGGAGTGTATGCAGTATGCCAGAGACAGGAATGAGATGATGCAAGTGATACTGACTGAGTTAGGGCATGATAGGAATGAAAGAGTGGAGAAGACAGGAAAGGAATGGATGGTGTTGTTGCTGGGACTGTGTAGAGAGACGAATGAAAGGATGATTGATGCGGTGAAAGAGTTTCTGGAGAGAATGTGGCGTGCCAGGTGTATGAACAATTAGGATAGAGGATGCTGTTCGTTTCTCTTTTTTTTCCCCCCCTTTCTACAGGAGTTGCCGATCCAAAGGCCTGGCTCAGGAGTGATCCTGTGCCACCTGTACCATCAAGATCAAGATCAAGATGTACCATCAAGATCAAGATCAAGATCTCTTGGAGCAATTTTTAAGGCTTCTTGATGTACTCGTGAAGTTGGGTTAGGAGATGACATTGGAACTCTAATCCCTAAATACGTGGGAAGGAAAGGTAAGGATTAGAGTGGAAGACAGAGTGATGTGTGGCTGTGTTGGTGTGTGTTGTGATGTGTGGCTGTGCCAGTGTTCATAAATAACGTTCAGTGGTTGTTATTGAATTTGAATCAGCTGGTTTTACAATATGTTTGTGTGGCATGTATTACATCAAAAAGTGTGCGACTGTCATTCATTAATTGTGGGGTGAGGTGGTAGAGTGTGTGTATGCGTGTGTGGCTGGCACGGTGAGATCAGTATACGTGACAGTTAATGGGCTTGTAGGTACGGAATAGGGTAAATTTATAGTTTAAGCCAATGTCCCCAATCTCTACCCACGGCCCACGGCGTTATTATTAATTTCCGACAAGTAGTGTAATCATTAGAAATGATGTGAGTAGTGAGAAGAACAAAATGAGGTAGGTTATTACCACGTAGTGTGTAATGGCTTTAACTATAATAAAACCCTAACCTAACCTAACCTAACAATTGAAGTTCAGGCAACAATACACCATTTATGTTTACCTGTGGACTTAAAAAAAAGTTGAGAGCGCTGTGCATTCCCAGGCCTATTGTGGCGTTATTATTAATTTCCGACAAGTAGTGTAATCATTAGAAATGATGTGAATAGTGAGAAGAACAAAATGAGGTAGGTTATTACCACGTAGTGTGTAATGGCTTAAACTATAATAAAACCCGGAATAGTGTAGTAGCATATTAGCATGTCAAAATAAACAGCAGAATAAAGATTTAGTATCCTTTAGAGTGTCAGACTTACAAAGTTTTATGAACAAGAATGTGATATGTAATGAAAGATGCGTCATCTTATTTCCAATTCTTAAGATGTTGCCCAAAGTTGACATTGCTAAGGAATTACTTTCATTCGTGCATTTAATTTTATGATTATATGAGTTTTCTTGGGTTAAGTTTTGTTTCATAGTTACAGCATGTCAAGGAAGAAACAAGCCGTTAGTGTCAGACAGCACAGTAACAACTGTCACCATTGATAACATGCAGCATTTTATGACTGAAATGGATCAATAATCCTAGCTGAAAATTAGAACAGATTGGCAATAAAAAACAATTTGTAAGAATCCTTATTTTCTCCATTGAAAAACCTTTCATATATGAATCTTTGATACCTCATTCCCTCCAGAAGCATTTCCTAAGGGGTTGGCCACAGCCTTTTCATACACATCCTCTTTGTTTGCCTTAGAGCTTTGCTTCTACTAGCACCTATTTCACATACATATTCCTTTACCTCATTCTTCCACATTTCCTCTTCTGTCAGAACCCTCACATTTTTTCTCACATAGACCTTCTTTGTAAACTATTTACCCTTCATAATTTGAAATGGCCTCATCATCTCAGTGTGCCCATATTGAGAGGATGAAGAGTGAAGAGTTTGTAAAGAAAGTATATGAGAGTGAAATTAAAGATCTTAATGGAAGAGAATAGCCACTTGGGATGTAGAAGAATGAGGCATAGGAGTGCACATGCAAGAGAAATAAAAGTACAGAGAGGTCCCAATGATATGAGCAGTTTTGTTCCATTTGAATGGAAGTGTTCACAGTACTGGTTTTGTTGCTACATACAGCCAGAAGTTTTAATTCACGATGTATTGTCTGGGATTTTGCAGAAAGTTTGTTCTTTTTTTTTTTCCACAAAAATATTGCATGCATATTTTAATAATTTATTTTATGTACATAGCATGCCTTACAATATGCTAACAAAATATTTATAAGGCTGATTTGTGAGAACAGTAAAAGGAGCTATATATGAAAAGGAATGAATATATATCAAATTTACACAAACAGAAGGGTAGGGAAAAATGGACGTCATTCCACTGTGGCAATCCCCTTGGTGGACTCCCAGAGGAAGATAGGGACACATTGTAAAGAGCCGCCTGATTTGTTTTTTAAGCAGGAATTTATCTATATATTCTTACCATAAAACAGAAATGTATTTCAATCTTATCACATGGAACCATATTTAGCTATATGTGTCATGTCTGAGATGTTGCACTGTTTCTCTAGCTACTGGATATAAATACTCAAGTAAATTTACTTAATGAATAATATTAATACATAAAATACACCCGACACATCACCAGCAAAATAACAGTCTCTGTGCAATCTTAGTTTTCTTTCCCAGTGATAATAATTGGAAATTTTCTATCTTCAATCAGTATTCAGGCATTAATATAATCTTCATCCACAAAATACATACAGCATACACTCATACCTCGGTACTGCAGACCTTGCTTTAATGGATTTCAGAAGCAGTGGACAAAATCTGGAGCAGCTGACTCAGTTTGAAAGTTGTGCACGTTACACTGGACACGAGCCACTGCTTCAAGAATTGACCGCTTGTTGCAAGTGGTGAGTTGGTTTACATCAGTGTAACAATACATGTAGCTCGTTGCTCCATGGTTTTTGCTCTTTTTATGTGTTGTGTTTGAATTATCATAATTTTCTTTAACCATACAGTCTGGAGGAAAAGTAGAAAAGACAGCCAGTGAGTGACCTTGATGCAGTGCTCTCTCTCTCTCTCTCTCTCTCTCTCTCTCTCTCTCTCTCTCTCTCTCTCTCTCTCTCTCTCTCTCTCTCTCTCTCTCTCTCTCTCTCTCTCTCTCTCTCTCTCTCTCTCTCTCTCTCTCTCTCTCTCTCTCTCTCTCTCTCTCTACTGTACCGAAGTATGAGTGTAATTTCAATCATTAATAGTTCCTTATTCTTCATACAGGAAAACATGCAGAGTATCTGTGCTACAGCAATTTATGCAACTATCACTCAGTAAAGAAACACACGTGAAGTCTCGCCACAGTAATTTACACCATTCATATTTAGTTAAAAGAAATACATAATTCTGACATCGGTGTTACATGGATTCAATTAAAATTCAGTAAGAAAAGCACACACAGAACATAACAAAATCTCATTCAATACACAACATAAGTGACATGTGCATGTACCAAAATAACAAACCAAAATGTCCTGTCATTGTTCCTCCTCCTACCTAATCATGAAATAATTACATTACAACTTATAAGCTCCACTTTCTTTATATGATTCCATCCATCCATCTTGCCCACAGCCACCCTCAGAATGGGCCTCTCAGGACCTCTGCACCTCTCTGCTACTTCTGCAATCTCTGCTGCAGACTCAATTACATGACTTAATATACTTTAGTTTCTGTTACACTTTTCCCTCAAAAGTAATTTCCATAAGGTCGAAATTTTCATACATTCTCACACACACATGTACAGTAATACAATTCATGTACATGACTCACCCACAGGCGTGGCATTATATATAATTTTACCCAATCATGGCATCAGGGCAGATTTTGGGTAAGGCAGGGGATAATATAGGCATAGGTAACTTTTCACAAGTCACCTTGCTTTTCCCCTCATTTGCACAGTGTCTTGCTAGGTGCTGCTCTTGCCTTTTCTGTTTGGTATTGTGGCAACCAACATCATCTCTGTCAGGCTCCCCTCATCCACGGTCACAGTCTCCTTAATGTTTATAATCTTTTTCTGTGTGGGTCATGTCTGGTTGGGCCTTCTTATCCCATCTCAAAAACAAAAACTGTTGTTATGGTTCTAGGGTTTTCTGTTTTTTCTATTCCACTTTCTTCCTCTTTGCTTTCTTCCTGTTTCATCATTCTTCTTGTTCCATCTTCACATAATGTAGGTTTACCACAAAGTGGTACCTTGTGTTTACCTCTCTTGAGACGAAGTC
Organism: Scylla paramamosain; assembly: GCF_035594125.1. Taxonomy (NCBI): domain Eukaryota; kingdom Metazoa; phylum Arthropoda; class Malacostraca; order Decapoda; family Portunidae; genus Scylla; species Scylla paramamosain. The sequence continues at coordinate 26,452,442 of NC_087157.1, forward strand.
ACAACAGCCCACAAGCATCAGTATGCCCATTGCTACCATTCAGTGAACAAGTTGTGCTATAACTCTGAATTTTCTTGTGATTTTGTGTTTTCTCATAAATTTTTAGTAAATTCATTAACCATGAATTCTGAGAAAGTTTATGAGAAGAGCCAAGCAATGAAAAAAATTGTTAGGATCACCATGGAGGTGGAGAAAGAGATCACTCTATATCTTATACGTGAAGGTGAAGCCTCCCATATATTTATTTTTGAAATTTCCTTCACCCATATATCTGAAGATTTACATCACCATATTATAGGCAAGGGTGCTATATCTTATTTTTCAGCCATAATATGATGTAAGGAAATGTTGAAAATGAAAACAGCCCTGTTCAGTGACACACCAAGTGTGTTGTTGACATCTCGGCAGCTGGGCTGCATTCTTTGCCTTGCCTCCGTGACTGGGCCCACTGCCTCTGTTTTATTACTGCAATTATGTAGGGTGTTTTTGATGCCTATGTGTCTTATGTGTTATCAAATAAGGTATGTATTGTGGTACAGAGCAGTATTTAAATTATTTTATACAACTCCATCAATAACAAAAGCAGTAGATTGTTTTTTTTTTTTCATGGGAATGGATTAATAATTTTGTTTATCTCTTATGAGAAAAATTTGTTTAGTATAAATCCAAGGACCTGGAATGGATTAAGGATGTATACTGAGGTACCATTGTATGTATATACCAAAAGCATAAAGTATATGTCATAAAAAATCATGTTAATGTACATACATTTTCACACTAAGCATCAGCTGCAGAATGCATCCATCCCTTGTATTTAAGAAACATCTAAAAAAAAAACATTCCCATTGTGATATTGGCTTTCTTGAAGTGTGTTGTAAAACAAGTGTGGCTGTTATCTGAGGTGAGGTTGCTAGGTGCCTCCACTCTATCTGTTTCCTAGTGATGGTTGGATGCTTATCTTGGCTACCATTTCCTTCCAGCACCCTTAGAGATCAATAATGTTAAGTGCCTTGGTGCCAAGACCAAGTTACTTGTCAATTACTCTGTCAGTTTTTGTAGTATCTCCATATTTCCACTGAGGACCATTTTATATATTTTATGGGGTTGTTCTACTGTGGATTTGATTGTCAAACTGACAATAAACTGACAATAAAAATCTTATTGTTGCAGATTCTCATTCAGAGAATTGAATGGATACCTTGAATATGAGTGATCTCAGTGGCAGATCAATGGAAGTATTATTGGAGTCTGATGAGGAGGAGGCAAGTCTTCTAGAGCAGATGGACCAACAGGAGACAAGTACATTAGGGTGGCCCTTATTTTCGAAAGTTTGAAAATCCAGTCTCCAAACCCGGATTCTTGTTCCACTCTATGAGAAAACCACGCGAGTAATTTTTTTTTTAAATCGAATAATATTTACCCGGTGCTCAACGACCTTGAAGTTTTACTATATAAGATCATTTTCACGTTCAACGATACAGGGGCTTTGTCGGTGACAAATGCCGCGGCTCTATTCTCAGATGCTCTCGTTGGTGGACTATGGACCAAGGACTGTGTGTGGCAACTCTCGTCTAGTGCTCCTTTTCCTCTGTCTAGGATTTGTCTAGTGCTTGGCAGTACTTTTTCAACGTGTTTGCATGTTTCTGGAGTGCGTTACTAACTGTTGTCAATCCTTTCTCATTTTCAGGCTAAGATGGCTTCTAAGCGACGTTATCTGTGTGCCCCCATAAACGAGATATCTGGAGCCCAACTTCCATCCTCTGGAGAAGTTCTGGGCCTCCTGACCTACAAGTTGGACGTAGAGAAGATGACGGTGGTGGACGCGTCCCGGAAGGTCTCGAAAATTGTTGAGGCGCTGTGGGCTAAGGCTAGAATTCCCATGCAGCGGATTGACACCGTCGTCAAGAACATCCAGACCTTGTACAAGGAGTACACCCTTGTACGCAAGAACAAGGCACGGACAACAGGAACACAAGTGAAGAGGGAGGAGGAGTTCAAGGAGCGCCTGGCGAATCTCTTCGACGTCGCGAAGGCCGGCGCTTTAGAGACAATGACAAACGAGGAGGACAAAGCTTTTCTTCTCGCTCAACGTGAACCAGGACGCCGGGGACGCATGGGAGGGGTGGACACAGCACTAGCTGCCCAAGAACAGCGATCGTCACAGCGGCAAGCGACACAGGAGGTGAGGAAGCGACGCGCGGAGGAGGAGGCGTCGACGTCCGCGGCAAGAGTCCAGTTGGAGGATTCGTCCTCAACCTCCTCTAGCACCAGCGCCGAAGGAAGCCCCACACTTGGTATCTCCCCAGTCCCACCCAAACGGCCTCGAGCGAACCTCAACATCGTCACCCCGGACGTGGCGGCCTCTTTGGATCGCGTCAAGGTGAGCGACCGTGGCGCAGTGTTCGTCCTCACCGACAGGACATCGATCCAAAGCCAGCGCCGTCGTCACCGCGAGCAACTGGCCTCCGCCCTCAAGGAGAAGCTGCGAGTAGAAGGCCCCTTGGTAGTCCACTGGGACGGGAAGCTGATGCCGGATCTCACCAGCAACGCCCACGTCGACCGCCTGCCCATCCTCGTGTCTGGGGGAGGGGAGGTTCAGCTGCTGCAGGTGGCGAAGCTTCCCAGTGGAAGAGGGGCGAATGAAGCGAAGGCCGTCGTGGAGGCGTTGGAGAAGTGGAGCGTCGCTGACCGGGTCGTGGGGATGTCCTTTGACACCACCGCCGCCAACACGGGTCGCCACACCGGGGCGTGTACCCTGATTGAGCGGCAGCTGAAGAGCGACCTCCTCTACCTCGCCTGCCGGCATCACATTCTCGAGCTCGTGATCGAGGCGGTCTTCACGTCGGTGATGGGGCCAACTACAGGGCCTGCTGTCCTGCTGTTCAAGCGTTTCCAGGAGAGGTGGCCCTTCATCAACCAAGGCGAGTTCCAGCCGATCGAGGATGGAGCAGGAGAGGTCGACATCGAGTGGTTCCTTCAGGCCCTGAAAGAGCGGACAGACCTTCGGGACGACTACCGGGAACTTCTGGAACTAACCGTCATCTTTCTCGGCGGCGTACCTCCCCGCGGAATCCGCTTCCGTGCCCCTGGCCCCATGCACCACGCTCGGTGGATGAGCAAGGTGCTGTACTCGCTCAAGGTGTGGCTGTTCAGGGAACAGGTCAAACTGACGCCGAAGGAGGAGCGCGGACTGTTGAGGGTGGCCATGTTCTCCGCCCGCCTCTACAGCAAAGCCTGGACGCAAGCCCCACTTGCTGTCGCGGCTCCGCTCAACGATCTTCAGCTGCTTCAGGCACTGGACGGGTACGAGGACGCGGAGGTCTCCAAGGCCGCGACAAACAAGCTCCTCGGCCACCTCTGGTACCTCTCGGAAGAGCTGGTAGCCCTGGCGTTCTTCGACGACCGGGTTTCATCAGAAACAAAGAAGAAGATGGTAGCGGCGATTGAGGAGAAGGACGGCAACGACACAGCCCAGAAGCGAGTGACCATTCCCGCTTCAGCGATCAGCGGCTGCAGCCTTGAGGACTTCGTGACCTCCAATACGTCCTCGTTCTTCTCCAAGATGTCCATCGACAAGGGATTCCTGGCGTTGGAACCGGCAGACTGGAAGAAGGATGAGGCGTACGGCAAGGCGTGCAAAGCGCTGGGGAACCTGTCGGTCACCAATGACCACGCGGAACGAGGCGTCGCCCTGATTCAGGAATATAACCGGCTCCTGACGAAGGACGAAGAACAACTGCAGTTCCTCGTCCAGGTCGTCGCGGACCATCGGCGCCAGTTCCCGGACACCAGGAAGGGAACGCTTGCACGGACCGGGCGACAATGAGTGGCTAGCAACCACACAACCCCCGCCAGGAGAGGAAAGCGGCTAATACTCCCACGAGAGCAACGTGGGAGGGGGACCCGGAGTGCTTGTGACTAGCGTTCGATGAGTAAAATTTCAGAGTCGTTGAGCACCGTTTAAATATATTCCGATTTCAATGAAACCTTGCACAGCACGTTTCTGGGTCAAAAGGAACAAGAATCCGGGTTTGGAGCATAGACATTATTCGTTTGAAATTTCACCCCCCTACAGAGGGCCACCCTAAAGTACATTGTTCATACCCAGGGATATTTTGGATTCAAGTGTTAGTAACATGCCAGTATGTAGTGGTCTGGGGCTGAGAAGTAGTGAATTACGAGTATATGAAGCAAATAAATCTTTGCAAGTTTGTATGAGTGGAAATGCAGAAAATAAAGTTGAAAGTGGACATTGCATGGAATATAACCAAAATATTCAAAGACTTTCTTCAAGGAGCTCTATTAATTTAGAGCCATCTAACATTGCAGCAATAGACAAGTTAGGAGAAGCTCAGATACTGCAGCTGAACATTTCAGAAAATGATTTAATTGCAGCAAAGTCAGCATTTACCTTCCAGTCTGAGAAAAACACTGTATCCACTCCTGTTACTTCACTTACTTCACATCTTATGAATCTAAATGATGTGCCAACAGGGCTAGTATCTGGAGAACATGTGGTCTTTGGTCATGACATGGTAAAACTTTTAGACATGAATAAAAGCATAGAGATAAGGGTGCCAAAGACTAATAAAAGAACAGATAAAAATAAAAATAGTGTAATTCAGTTTAAGAAAAGTACAAATGAGAAGACTTATCCAAATATGTTAAAAAATATTTCATTGAAAACTTTCCCACCTAACAACACTTTCTGTCAAGAACAAGATACTTGGGAGGTTCAGGCAAGGCAACATGATGCATCCAATGAAACTGCCAAGAGAATCCAGGGTTCCTCAGAAGTCTTACCCAGAGATGAGTACTCCAGAGCCCCTGAAGTCTACTTCTGTTGCCACTTCTGCAAACAGAAGTAAGCAATTAATAGTTGATGCTTTTGATATAAAAGTACATTTTGCATGCTCTTGGCAGAGGTAAAGCAAGTATTTAATAAATAAATCACAATTGAATTTGGAGGCATCTTGGAATCTGGGTCATCACTCACCTCACTACTGTGTTGTGTTGCTCAACTTTTGGGATGCTTTTTGCTGTCAGCAATTGCTTGCAGAGCTATCAGTTACTTTGGCAATATTACATCTTATTTTATTTACTTTTTCTTCAGTTCTTTCTGTTGTTTTAGTAAATTAATGAAACAGTTTCATAAACTTTTGACATTTACCTAAAAAAAAGAAGTCATTCATACATTTTTGTAACATTTCTCTCACTGTGCTTCTTATTTTTGGATGTTTGCTCACTCCTAAGGATGACACAAAGGACAGGCTTTGTTTTGGATTACTGGCACCCCTTGCACAATCAGTATTACAATATGAAAAATTTAAATGTGCTTGCACCTATTAAAAAAAAAAAATGAATGCTGGAGTGATCATAGATGGACTCGAGCATGTAGTTGCTCATTGGATGTATGCCTCTGCTGCAAATTTTGCCTTACCATTGCATAGAGGCTAGTGGGAGGAAAACACCACCTGATTTTATGTGTATTTCTATCAAAATATAATCCTTAAAGATCCCCTCTCACTTTTTTTTTTTTTTTTTTTTTTTTCTATGATCCAATAGCAGGATAAAGCAAGTGATAACTATTCAACCTCAGAGCTACTTGCTTAATTTCTGTAGGAAGTGCACCATACCTGTTAAACAAACACCATGCACATACCCACGCTTATGAAGAGACATCACACATGCAATTCCACTACAGTAAAAATTTCTTCAAGACTTGCATTTTTAGATTAAAGCTTTCTTCTAGTCATCTCTAGTTAGGAATGCTGAAACCATTGCCTGACCAGCAACAGGGGAGAAGACAATGGCAGGGGATAAAAGGTGTATGCAGGAGTGGCACTGTATGCAAAGTATATGGAGGGATGTAGGTAAGGAGAGAGTTGTGGATGAGGTGAATGAAAAATGAAGGAGTGTAGATGAGGTGGATGGAAAATAGAGGAGCATAGATGAGGATCTCTTTTGACCATCCTCTATCTGGACAAGTAACAGCTCTGTGTACTTTTCCATAGCATTATGTTGTCTCCTTTGATAAGGGAAAGTTAAATATAGTGAGAGCACATCAGTCATGAGTGCAGTTTAATGATTCATGTGCTCACTGTATAGAGCCAAGACTTTCCACTAGACATCATGCCAAGTGCTCTCTTCTTATATGGGGCCATCTGTTGTAGATTTTTCTAAGTTTTTACCTTTATTAGCATTATTACACACAACAATATTGGAAGACAAAGTACTTTCTCCCAGTTAATTTTCTGCTTATCTTGTGAGCATTTGTGTTTATTTTATATTTATTTATTTATTTTTATTTTTATTTATTTTTATATTTATTTATCTTTTATTTATTTGTTTTATTTATTTATTTATTCTTATTTATTTATTGATTTATCTTATTTATTTATTTATTTTATTTATTTATTTTTTTTCCAGATATCCATTAACAAAAGACAGGATTCCAGACATCAATAAGCATATGAACCCATCTAATAGGTACAACCAAGTCCTCAAGATTCCAGAGAGGCTGTCTTCTTCTTTCAGAGAGAATGTCAGTTGGAGTGTCATGGTTGCCAAGGATAAGTCTAAAGCTCTGGTAAGATTCTAGTTTTATTTGGAGTTTCAGCTCTGCAGTAACAGGACATGTTTATTATTCAAAGTAACTGACAATGCCATTTCTTTTTGTATTACCAGTTCTTAATAAACTAATAATTTGGATACTATGTATTGGTATGCACCTTAGTACTGTTGACCTATAGTTATGATTTTTTTCCTTCATTTTTATATAAGAGGGGCACTAGCCAAAGACAACAAAAAGAAGAAGAAAAAAAAAAAAAACACTGAGGTGCCAGTTTCAAAAGAGGTGTCAAAAGGATCATCCAAAATTACCTTGAAACCTCCCTCCTTCAAGAGAAGGAAGAGAAGGAAGGAGGAAATACAGAAGCAGGCAGGAAGTTCCAGAAAAGAAGATGAATGATTGAGAATACTGGGTAACTTTTCCATTAGAGAGGTGGACAGATTAGGGATGGGAGAATGTAGAAAGTCTTGTGCAGAGTGTCTACAGGAAAAAAAGGTAGTCATGCAGTTGATGTGAAAATAGCAGTAGAAGATAGTAAGAGAGTGTGCCTTAAATGCAGGAAGAGAAGGGAGAGTTATACTCATTTTGTGCAAGAGAACTACTACTGAATTCTGCCATCACACCGATAAATGTTCGTGGCAAGACTGGGAAATTTGTTGAAACACCTTGATCATGAAATTCCCACTCATACAGAACGAGTGAGAATCTTTCTTGCTGGTAATTGGAAACCATAAATGATCAGTACAACTTTCACATTAACTTGGGTTAAGATCTATAGAGAATTCTCCTGATGAAATGCTATTAAAGTCAACATAATCAGCATGAGAAAAACATGGATTGTGTCCAGATAGAAGCCCCTCCTTGTAGTCACTGAGATTACAAACACATGCAAGACTGGTTAGAGGAACCATTGAAGGAAGATGACATTGAGAACCTGGACATAAAAGGTCCTGCAATTGAAAGAAAATCTGAAAACCTGGTAGTGAAACCGCTGGCATCTCTATCCTCTCCATGTCTAGGTCTGGTAGGTTAGGATAAGGTGGCTTGTGTTAGATAGCACAAACAAATTTAAACAAATTTTAAGCACTAGTAATTTATAAATAATCATATGTACTATAGTGAAACAGTAAAGTAATTCCTTTTGTAATGGTCACTATATGCCAGAAATGGCAGCACAAGTAAAAAGAAAAGGGTAGTTATGTGGTGGATGGTAAGTACACTCCCAAAATTCAGAGCAGAACTACACATCCTGCCAGCAAAACAAAATACTCTGAGAGAAACCAGCGAAATCACCGACATCTTCTTCTACGAAAGACTGGCATGACATGGCACAGGTGAAGTGGGCACACAAGTAACAACTCTTGGTACATGGAATGAACCACCATAGATATATGCCCTTGTGCTGGCATGTACAAGCAGCAAGAAAAGGGGCAAACATTGGTCTAGATTGGTAAAAAATTAGACTTCCTTGGGTATTTGTCAAAGCATGTGTAACTGAAAACAAAAGGGTGCAGCCCAGCCCAAGGGCTTGCTTGATGCACAAAATTGGGGGTTCCCCTCCCCAGGTGTTTGCAGCTGAGATAGGTGGATAACATATCTCATCCTAGAAGGAAACTTCTATGATTGTGTTTGCATTCAGCAAGACACCTGGGTATTCTTTTACTCTTACCAGTCTCAACATTGTTTTTCTTACCCTTCTTATTGTTTTTCTTACCCTTCTCATCAGATAGAGCTTCTCATTCTAAGTAATTTGAACACCATATATACCCACCACAAATTATAATGCTAACAGCAATTTTTAAAGAACAATTTTTTGAGGAAGCATGCTTGCTCATTCCCATGAAAACACTCAGAAGCGACACACCCACGCCTGTGATGGGTAGGTGAGCACCGATCTTCCTTGGTGAAGGTGAGTTTGTTCATGTATGTGTATGTCTCATTTGTTGCGCAAGCATGAAATTAGTCATGGTGATTGATTCTTTTATTTGAGAATGCAGCTGCTGGCTCAAGGTTCCAAATTTATAATGAAATTTGCCACTGTTTCAAGGGGTGTTTCATCAGATGAAACTGTGAATGGCATTGCTAAGGAATGTATTGTATTGAAGACATCATCAGGTACTTCACTTACATCTGGCATGGCAATTTCCCCAAGATTAGGTAAAATTATTAAAACTAATATGATTGTGAAGATGCCTTGGATAAAGTAGTTTTGGGAATAACAAATATGAAACAAAAGTAATCCCAGTTAAAAGATATCCAGCATTGTGATGTAGGATTAAGGAATACAGTACAAACAAGTAAACATATTCAGTGTAGACATAATGGACACTCAATAGTTAATTTGCAAATGTAGCTGTGTTGTATTATGTGATTTACATACAAAAAAAAAAAATAAATAAATAAAAATAAAACTACCTGGTCAGTAAGTAACAGTTTTATTTATTATATTTGTTTTATTTTATCTTATTTTATTTTATTCTATTTTATTTATTTTTTATTTACATTATTTTATTCATTTTATTTATTTATTTATTTTTTATTATATTTATATATTTATTTATTTTATTTTATTTTATTACTTATTTATTTATTTATTTATTTATATTTTCATTTTTATTTTTATTTATTTTTTGTGCATGTGAAAAATGCATGGTTGCCAGTGCATTACTGAAAACAGTATAATTATTCTCCAGCTGAAACACGTGATTCATGAAGAACCACAGAACTCTGTCCTAGGTTCCTTCTAAAAAGAAACATGAGGATCCTATTTACAAAACAGTTTGGTTATGCCTAAACAATTAAGTATTGTTATTTGGGTAAATTTTCATGAAACCATTTTAAAAGTTAATTTCTCATGTAGGTTACTGCCTTCATAAGCTTGTTTTGTTATACTTGTCTCATTGCAGGACAATGAATTTAGTATTGTTTTGACATTCTTTATTATGAATATAGTAAATCATATTTTTGCACACTAGAAATTTTATTTAATTTTTATATTACAGTATTTTATTTTATTTTATTTATTTATTTATTTAGTTATTTTTATTCATTTATTTTATTATCTTATTTATTTATTTATTTATTTTCTTTATTTATTTATTCATTCATTTATTTATTTTTTATTATTATGACCCCATAGGTGTGGCATGCATCACCCGACAGCATTTATTATGAACTCCGAGAATATGTCACTGAACTTGCATTTTATTAGTACTAACAGGTCTCCGTTTTGTACACCTATGGGTAACCTGTACATACCAGTGATAAGATATCAAAGTGCAGAACTGAACAGCAGAACTTGAATAAACATCATTATTAAGTGAAACTGAAAGTACTGTATTTGCCAGTGTATTAGACGCACCTTTGCATAAAATGCACCTCCATTTAACAAGGAAGTTTTGTGGAAAAAAATGTATTGTGTTTCATCATAAAGTTAGAAAAAAAAAAATGTAGTGTGTGTGTGTGCATGTGTGTGTGTATGTGTGTAAAAGGGTCACTGGCTAAGGGCAACAAAAATTTCTAATAAAAAGAAAAGCCCTCTTAATCCCTGATAAGTGTCTTGAAACCTCCCTCTTGAAAGAGTTGGTCATAGGAAGGAGGAAATACAGAAGCAGGCAGGGAGTTCTAGACTTTACCAGAGATAGGGATGAATGACTGAGAATACTGGTTAACTCTTGCATTAGAGAGGTGGACAGAATAGGAGGTGAGAGAAAGAAGAAAGTTGTACAGCCAGGCCACAGGAAGAGGGGAGGTTTGCAGTTAGCAATATCAGAGGAGCAGTTAGTGTGAAAATAGCATGAAAATATAGCAAGAGCTGGAACATTGCTGTCATGAGAGTTAGTCAGTTAGAGGAGAACATAAAAACATAAGAACATAAGAAATAAGGGAAGCTGCAAGAAGTGACCAGGCTTCCACATGGCAGTCCCTGTATGAAATATACCTACCTATTTCCACCTGTCATCCCCATCCATAAACCCATCTAATCTTCTCTTAAAGTTTCCTAATGTCGTAGCACTAACAATATGATTACTTAGTCCATTCCACTCATCAACCACTCTATTTGAGAACCAATTTCTTCCTGTCTCCTTCCTAAACCTAAATTTTTCAAGCTTGAACCCATTATTTCTTGTTCTACCCTGGTTGCTGATCCTAAGAATTTTGCTTACATCCCCCTTGTTATAACCCTTATACCAGTTGAAGATTTCTATCAGGTCCTCTCTTAACCTATGTCTCTCTAAAGAATGTAAATTTAACAGCTTCAATCTTGCCTCGTAAGGAATACTTCTCATCCCCTGTATCCTTTTAGTCATTCTCCTCTGTGCTGATTCTAATAGACTATATCTTTCCTGTAATGTGGGGACAAGACACAAAGTTTTTGATTTCACCCTCTTTAAAAATAGTGGTGTGAGTGGAATCCCCCCATACATGTGAAACAAACTCCATACATGGACAGATAAGGCCCCTGTACAGATTTAGCAGCTGGGGTGGGGAAAGGGGTGAGAAAAACTGGCAGAGATGACACAGAATGCCTAACTTCATAGAAGCTACTTTAGCTGGAGATGAGATGTGAAGTTTCCACTTTAGATTATAAGTAAAGGGCAGACCGAGGATATTCAGTGTAGAAGAGGGGACAGTTGAGTGTCATTAAAGAAGAGGGGATAGTTGTCTGGAAGGTTGTGTCAAGTTGATAGATGGAGGAATTATGTTTTTGAGGCATTGAATAATACTAAGTTTGCTCTGTCCCAATCAGAAATTTTAGAGAGATCAGAAGTCAGGTGTTCTGTGGCCTCCCTGCATGAGCCATTTACTTCCTGAAGGGCTAGACATCTACAAAAAGACATGGAAAAGTGTAGGGTGGTATCATCAGTATAGGAGTAGATAGGACAAGAAGTTTGGCTTAGAAGATCATTGATGAATAATAGGAAGGGAGTGGGTGCCAAAATCCTTATCAGCATAGGAGTGGATAGGACAAGAAGTTTGGCTTAGATCATTGATGAATAATAGGAAGGGAGTGGGTGCCATAATCCTTAAAAGAGTGTGTTTCGTCCTCACATCTGGTGTCATGCAGCACTTTAGCTATGCAGAACTGCCATCACATCTAAAACTGTGTGTGTGTGTGTGTGTGTGTGTGTGTGTCTCTCTCTCTCTCTCTCTCTCTCTCTCTCTCTCTCTCTCTCTCTCTCTCTCTCTCTCTCTCTCTCTCTCTCTCTCTCTCTCTCTCTCTCTCTCTCTATAAACAATCAAAGCAAATTTAAAGGAGACTGACTGAGAAAGAAAATGGATGGATCATAAATGCAAAGGAAATAAATGGAGGAAAATGAAAAGGAGTGGAGGACAGGAAAGGAGGATACTTATTTCTCATTACTTGCTCTCTCCCTCTAATTCTTCACCCTTGCTGCTTATATTTATTCTTTCTACTTTCTCTCCATTCTCCCATCCTCCTCTTCCACCTTTCCTCCAGTTCATTGCCCTATGTACTCTTCCCTGGTTATGTCCATTCCTCTGCTTTTTTTTTCCTTTCCTCCCCCTTCTTTTGTCTTGTCTCAAATCTCTGCCCTGTCACTTCCCCTTCCCCTTAAATGTCAGAGAGAGAGAGAGAGAGAGAGAGAGAGAGAGAGAGAGAGAGAGAGAGAGAGAGAGAGAGAGAGAGAGAGAGAGAGAGAGAGAGAGAGAGAAGGATGGAAGGGAGAGTAGGACAGGGAAGGGGAAGGGAGAGGAGGGCAGGGAATGGGGAGGGAAGGGAAGGAAATGGGGGGAGAAAAGGAGGCCAGGGAATGAGAAGGGAAGGTGAGAGAGAATTTTATTACTAGTAATAATATTTGTGCATAATGTGTCACTGCTTTAACTCCGCAGCTATAGGCATAGGCTTACAGGCCTAGGCATCTGTACTATGGCCGCATTAGATGCACGGTAATTATTAGTTTTTTTTTTTTTCTCTCCAAGAAAAAAAATGGCGTCTAATGCGCTGGGAAATACAATACATGGATCTTTTCCACTTAAGCTCACACACACACACACACACACACACACACACACACACACACACACACACAGCCATTGTCAGTTAAAGAAACAAAGATGATTCTGAAAAAGAAGAAAAAAAAATAATGTAATTGCATGTTATGGGGTATAACTGTATCAGTCAATTCTAGCCTGCGTAAGTGGGCATTATCGCAATAATTTATCGCGATAACGATATCAGGATACCGGTTATCGGATAATTATTTTTTTTTTTTTTTTTCGCGCATTATTGATTCATCGGTATCACCGATACTTTTGGTTCCAAACTAGCAATAATTTAGAATTTTAGTTTTTGGAACATGAGCATGTTGGAGTTTTAACTTTCAAAATTAAATGTAGTTATTTTACTTAAAACAGTATTTTCATAAGTGAAGAGACAAGATAAACATTGAATTTGAAGATTTTCAAAGATTTTTCTAAGTTCTCTAAAGATAAAAATAAAGATTTTAGTTAATCTTTTTTTTATCAGTATCGTTATCGGTAGTATTGGAATTTTAGATTTATCAATTTATTGGTTATCGGGTGATACATTTATCGCCAGTTATCGATTATCGGTTTATCGGTTATGATATTTTTTTGTCGTTATCACTCCCAGCTATGCTACTCTGATACCTGCTGTTATCATGAATGGGACGACCATGGCCTAAGAACCTCTATTTGCATCTGTCCATGCACATCCCAGTTCTCTATCATATCCTTCTCTGTATATATACACCATCTCTTTCTGGTGAGTTCCAAGTCTCTCTCTCTCTCTCTCTCTCTCTCTGGGTCCCAAGTCATCTGGTTCTGTTGTGTTCCAAGTTATCTGTTTCTTTTTGCTGTGTTCCAAGTCATTTGTTTGTTTCTGCTGGGTCCCAAGTCATCTCTGTTCCTGTTGTGTCCCAAATCATTTGTTTGTTTCTGCTGGGTGCCAATACATTCAAGCATCCCTGGTAATAAACATGCTAGCGTACTTTAACATCAAGTTGCCCATGCTTTGAATCTGTCCTAAGCTATAACTATTTCCCTCATTTTTTTTTTTTACATACCTCCCTGTTTGATTGATGGTACAATAGTTCTTTAGGTCCAGTTTATTTGTAAATAATCAAACTTGTCAAAAAAGTAATTTCTCTCGTCAAACCCCTAGCACCATAACTGGCAGTGAGAAACATAACTTGCACTATTGCTCATAGGCCACACCAACTTCTCCATAAACTCTTTGTAATCTGTAATAAACCCATTTCTTTCACATGCTATCCAAACAACAGCCTCTCCTCACATAGCTTCTCTTGTTGAACCTCTTCACTTCCATGACATAGCCGAGTGACGATTATATCCTTAAAACAAAGCATTATCATTCACATGATAAAATCACTTCACATCAAACATTAATTTCCAGCCTTAATGTCACTTTGTATGTTATAGTAACCACCAGACCATTGCTATATTCTTGCTTCCCTCATACCATAGTATTCTGCTATCCCAGCTGCTTGGCACTTTTAATTCCTATTAAATTTAATTCACCCTTCTGGTTTGCGTGCAAGATATTGACCTCATAAATTCCTGACATCTTCTCTACTCTTGCATGCCTTTCTTGTCTTTATTGTCACCATTTTCTCTAGGTAATCAAATAATTTCAGGGCACAAAGAATATTGTCAACTTTTTTTACCCACGTGTCAGACCGAACAATGACTGACACCAGTGTGTGTGTGTGTGTGTGTGTGTGTGTGCGCATGTTCTTCATCTTTTAAAACAACTGTCCTGAAGAGTTAGGGTCTGACAGACCATATGAAATTCTGCACGCAAAACAAAAAGGCAGCCAATACTTTTTTTTTTTTTTTTTTTTTTTTTTTGCCGTATTCGTTCAAGTTGCGAGAAATTAAGAATTTTCGAACAATACGTTGGATAATAATAAATAAAATAGTTCCACGTTGGTCTGAGGCAAGTCCGCAAATTATATATATATATATATATATATATATATATATATATATATATATATATATATATATATATATATATATATATATATATATATATATATATATATATATATATATATATATAAATCTTATTTCACTGCTGTCTTATTCAAATATATTATTTAGTTTAATGGTGGACAACATGCAGTATATACTGAAATCATAGACTGATTAGGTAGTTAGCAACTTATCATCAAGGCAGTGGTGATGGATCTCTAACCTCAGTAACCTACCACCACAGAATCTCTCTCTCTCTCTCTCTCTCTCTCTCTCTCTCTCCTTTTTACATATATATGTGGAAACTGCAGGTATTTTAAGCATATTGAACAAAAGAGTAAAAGCAAGCAATCGTATATTTTAGGCGCATTGAGTAGCAGATCTCACTTTTTTTTTATTTCCTTATATGTAACAAGTTAAATCATGTGGTATATTTTCGTTTTACATGTATATTTTTCTACATTTTTTATTGTTGTTTTTTTTTTATGATGTTTTAAATGTATTACTTCCTTTGCCTCCAGCGAAACAAAACACAGTCGCCTCTACAACCTGAAGTTCAAATAATGTGGGCTACTTTCCTTTTCTATTCGTATTTTACTCAACAAATGTATTCTTTATATTTTTGTATGTTATCATGAGATCAAGAAATACTTCCTTTGTCTCTTCACCGAAGTAAAATACAGTCGCCTCTAGAAGCACGAAGTGCTCGCTCACTTCAGGTTTAGATGGCGTAATGACACACGAGGAAGCTTCGTCCTTTGTGTTCTTCCATTCCTCGAGACTCTTTGGCTTCCATGGTGCAATCCCGTGCACCAGCAGGATGACCCACACTCCCGGGCTGCCCCAGTGGTCACTCGCCTAACACGGCGGGTCTCCATGGCTGGTGAGTATACCTTGTCTTATGATGATTTTGGTCGATCGGCCTCAGCTACAGAAACTGCTGCTGTATCCTCTATGTTGCCTGTGGGTATTATTGCAGTTTCAACCCAATACACCGTAAGTAACTATAGTCTTTCGCGGGCTCTACACCTCACCGTTTGGAGCATTTCTAGCCCCATTTTACGCTGTCAAAAATTAATAATAACTTCAGATGAGAATTTCGAAGGTAGATTAAGTCCACCTTCAGTCGTCTCTCGTAGGATACTAAGCGTGTAAGTATGTATATCAATGGTTTGCATGTGCGATGGCAACGTGATGTTGAGTCACGTGTTAAGACCTGTGATGACGTGGGGTTACCTGCTGCGAATCAGGTCACATGGAAATTTGTCGACCAATCACATATTGGCACGTGTTAAGAGGAGGAAGGAGCATCCAGGACTCTATGCTGCGTCAGTTAGGGAGACATGTGTTGGCTGTGAATATACGAACTAGCAGTTTACTGTCAGTTCCCACAACTTAAGGTATTTTTCGTTAAGTAGTTACTGTTGGGGCACTAGTGTCGACGTGTGGTCCCCGACTGGCTGGCTGGGCCGCGTCCGGCAGGTCTGAGTTGCCAGTTGTGTATTTTCCTTGTAGTGTTACCAGGCCAGGCGAGGTTATACACACACACACACTCTCTCTCTCTCTCTCTCTCTCTCTCTCTCTCTCTCTCTCTCTCTCCCCAGACAAGATATATGATCACTATTATGTTAAATGTGTGCTCTCTCTCTCTCTCTCTCTCTCTCTCTCTCTCTCTCTCTCTCTCTCTCTCTCTCTCTCTCTCTCTCTCTCTCTCTCTCCCCAGACAAGATATATGATCACTTACGTTAAATGTGCTCTCTCTCTCTCTCTCTCTCTCTCTCTCTCTCTCTCTCTCTCTCTCTCTCTCTCTCTCTCTCTCTCTCTCTCTCTCTCTCTCTCCCCCCAGACAAGATATATGATCACTATTATGTTAAATGTGCTCTCTCTCTCTCTCTCTCTCTCTCTCTCTCTCTCTCTCTCTCTCTCTCTCTCTCTCTCTCTCTCTCTCTCTCTCTCTCTCTCTCTCTCCAGAGAAGATAATGATCACTAAGTTAAATGCTTAGTCTCTCTCTCTCTCTCTCTCTCTCTCTCTCTCTCTCTCTCTCTCTCTCTCTCTCTCTCTCTCTCTCTCTCTCTCTCTCTCTCTCCAGACAAGATATATGATCACTATGTTAAATGTGCTTAGTCTCTCTCTCTCTCTCTCTCTCTCTCTCTCTCTCTCTCTCTCTCTCTCTCTCTCTCTCTCTCTCTCTCTCTCTCTCTCTCTCTCTCTCTCTCCAGACAAGATATATGATCACTATGTTAAATGTGCTTAGTCTCTCTCTCTCTCTCTCTCTCTCTCTCTCTCTCTCTCTCTCTCTCTCTCTCTCTCTCTCTCTCTCTCTCTCTCTCTCTCCAGACAAGATATATGATCACTATGTTAAATGTGCTTAGTCTCTCTCTCTCTCTCTCTCTCTCTCTCTCTCTCTCTCTCTCTCTCTCTCTCTCTCTCTCTCTCTCTCTCTCTCTCTCTCTCTCTCTCTCTCCAGACAAGATATATGATCACTATGTTAAATGTGCTTAGTCTCTCTCTCTCTCTCTCTCTCTCTCTCTCTCTCTCTCTCTCTCTCTCTCTCTCTCTCTCTCTCTCTCTCTCTCATAGCAATCGTGTCGATGTGTGGTCCGTGAGAGAGAGAGAGAGAGAGAGAGAGAGAGAGAGAGAGAGAGAGAGAGAGAGAGAGAGAGAGTATGCATATTTAGCAACATAATAGTGATATCTGTCGGGGGGAGAGAGAGAGAGAGAGAGAGAGAGAGAGAGAGAGAGAGAGAGAGAGAGAGAGAGAGAGAATCCTCGCCTGGTAATACTGCAAGGAAAATACACAACTGGCAACTCAGACCTAGTGGACACAGCCCAGGCAGCTGGGGACTACACATCGACACTAGTGCCCTGTAGTGATGACTGACAGAATGTAGGTTACTAAATATTACTTTACGTTAATTTACCTTATGGGAAGGGTAATGTTAGGTTAGTGACCTTAAGGAGCGGGGGTCCAGGGGCAGGCAAAGCCCTTCCACCTCCCCGGTTAGGTTGGTTACATTAGGTTAGAATAGTGTAGAAATTTCCCATTTTCGAAACATGATGTTCGTCATCCTTAGACATTTTTCCAAGAATGTCAAAAATGCCTCATTTTGGCTTTCCCCACCCAAAAATCACATTACCACCAGGTCCATATGCATGTTGGCCTTAGTGAAAGATAAAGAGGATGGGAGTATTGTTGAAACTGTAAATTTACCTGCCTTTAGATATAGTGGTATAAGGTGGCCCATTTTGTTAAGTGTGGTATGAAGGCA
This sequence comes from Scylla paramamosain, assembly GCF_035594125.1. Taxonomy (NCBI): domain Eukaryota; kingdom Metazoa; phylum Arthropoda; class Malacostraca; order Decapoda; family Portunidae; genus Scylla; species Scylla paramamosain. Next base: position 26,470,263 of record NC_087157.1, read on the forward strand.
GAGGAGGTGTGTTCAGTCTTCTGCAGGAAGTTGTCTAGGTGTTAAAAACATCTGCACTGCAGGCTGACATATCTCTTCAACACCAAGGAAGATTATTGAACTGTTTTGGGCACTAGTGTTGATGTGTAGTCTCTGGCTGGCTGGCTGGGCAGCATCCAGGTCTAAGCTGCTAGTTGTGCATCTTCCTTGCTGTGTTACCACATCAGGCGAGGATTTCTCTCTCTCTCTCTCTCTCTCTCTCTCTCTCTCTCTCTCTCTCTCTCTCTCTCTCTCTCTCTCTCTCTCTCTCTCTCTCTCTCTCTCTCTCTCTCTCTCTCTCTCTCTCTCTCTCTCTCTCTCACACACATGCCTTGGAAGAGAGAGGTGACCTGATTGCCTTATGTCAGATTTTGTTGGGCTATGAAAAATTGGACGAGTGATTTGGTGGTGAGAGATTTTAGAAGCATAAGAGGGCATGAGAATGTGAAGAATGGTGTATGTAGAAGGGATGTTAAGAACACTCTTCCACGAAGAACTGCAGGAATCTGGAGTGAGCTGCAAAAAGAAGTAATAAATGCAATAACTATACATGGTTTTAAGGAAAAAACCGGATAAGAGTAGATATTGAGATGGGACAGCACAAGCTTAGACTCTTCCTCATGTAAATACACACACACACACACACACACACACACACACACACACACACACACACACACACACACACACACACACACACACACACACACACACACACACACACACACACACACACACACACACACACACACACACACACACACTTTGGCCATCATGTTGATGTGTGGTCTGTGATAATATCTCTTGTTAGAGAGAGAGAGAGAGAGAGAGAGAGAGAGAGAGAGAGAGAGAGAGAGAGAGAGAGAGAGAGTGTGTAGTATCCTCACCCAAGGTGGTAACACTGCAAGCCGCAAGAAAGATGCACAACTGGTAACTCAGACCTGCCGGACACAGCCCAGGCAGCTGGGCTAGTGCCCTGTTTTGGTTCTGTCCTTCATTGTAGCATGATTTCCCTCATGTCTTGTTTAAGCTCAATTTGATGCTGATGTTAGGCACTAAGCCCTCCAAAATTTGTCAGGTGTATATAATCTGGTACTTTTTTCTTCTCTGGAGAGAATAGAGCTTCAGGCATTCCCATTAATTTTTTGCTGGCCAGTGATGTGATTTTACTGTTAAAGCTTCTTTGCACTCCTTTAAGCTTTTCTTTAGTCCCTGTAGATGTTGGTCTCCACAGCTGGCTGCAATATTCTAACTTAGACGTCAAGCTTTTCCATAAAATTTTGAGACATTTCTTTTTTATGGTGTTAAATGTCCTCAGAATCCAGCCAGACAGCCTTCTTGCAACTTTTGTAATGTTACATATATGCAGGCTGAACCTGCCTTTGCTGCTGACAGTCACCCCCAGATCACAGAGACTCCTCTTTGTACCAATGGGACCTTGAATGCTGTAATTGATGTGTTGTCTGATGTTTGTAGTGATGCCATATCATAGACCCTCAAATTTGTTTTTGTTGAAGATTACGAGTATATTGTTATTGGCTGCCCACAAATATACTGTTGTGGCACCCACCACTTACACTGCCACACACATCCAAGCAGCCACTAATAACATTCTTACACAGGCAGGCAGCAACTCACACAGAGAAGTTAGGGCACCATTTAGTCTGTCACCAGGCTCCACAATGTAGATGGAAACAATTCACAAGGATTGGCATTGTAGAGGAGCGCAAGGCAAGAAGGACATGCAGAGACTATATGCATATCACAGGTGTATATTTTCTCACTAGAGAACAGGACACTACAGACACCACTATTGACATCAGGCAGAGGCTAAGTCAAACACACACATACTGTCCATGTTCACACAATGAGCACAAAGTCACTCAGATGTTCACGCAGAAACTCAAAACAAAAGAGGCATGACCCAACTCACAAAGCATGACTCATGATTCACAGCACAGTATAGAAGGCTATGGTGGAGTCTCTTCAGCTGCACTTCCCAGCACCTGGTAATCCCCACAGCCACAGGATCTCATCCTCATGCAGTTCTTCCTCAGGTTGGCCCTCAAGTACACAGCGGGCACCTCACAGAGGCTCCAGCAGCATCTCTTCCAGCAGCAGGGAGGTTCCACAGCCAGCTGTGTATGACATTTACCCTCTGTGATCTTCCTCCAAGCTGGCACTCCCTCTGGCCTCCAAAACACCTTGTGCAGGCCTCTACACATCAAGGTACCAAAACTCCAGTCACCACATGTTTGTCCACTTTCACCCCATGTCTGCTTGCCAGAGTATCACAGCTGCCACCCCAAGACCCATGGGCACTAGACTCATCTTGCCACTGCTGCTGCCTCTACTGTTCTGCTTCATGTCTACATTTCTCTATATTTGGCTGCTGACTGTGCAGTGTTCTCTCTCTTCTAAGCCTTGTCGCCAATTAACACTCACAGCCGCTTACTGACCCTCTCTCTCTGCCCATGAGGTCTGGAAGTCTATAGCATTTCCACACACTAGCTCACTGCATGTATCCAGGAAAGCAGGGACCAACAGGAGTAACCACACACCTCATAGTAGTATCCCAGCTAGCAACACTCCCTGCCACAACTATACTATGTTGAGCCACTCCCCATTGCTTTACTATTCAACCAATCTACTACTTCTGGAAAATTCCCATCAAGCCTGAAAAATGCAAATATCACCCCAATACACAAATCCGGTCTCAAAAATTATTTGAATAACTATCACCCTATTTCCACCCTATCTATCTTCTCTAAAATATTTGAAACTCTTTTGGAAATTATGAAAACTAAACTTATGTCATATCTGGATAAGAACAATATCTTAAGGGATTCTCAGTATGGATTCAGAACAGGTTTTGACACTTATCATGCTTTAAATAAATTCACCTCCCATCTTTATTCATCTCTTTATGACAAATCATCAGTATTATCTGTTTTTATTGATTTCTCCAAAGCCTTTGATACTGTCAACCACAATATATTTCTGCAAAAATTGCATTATTATGGCGTATGAGGCACTATACATTCCTGGTTCAGCACCTATTTAATTGGTAGATCCCAATGCACGATTCTTGATGGGTATAAGTCCACGCAAAGAAACATATCAACTGGTGTCCCACAAGGAAGTGTCTTGGGGATGATACTATTTCTTATTTACATCAATGACATTGTAAAAGTATTTAATCATGCAAATGTTATTCTCTTTGCTGAAGACATGATGCTGTATTTCATTGGCTCTAGTAATGATGTCCTATTCTGTCCAGCCAATAGTGATCTCAGTAAACTACAAAATTGGTGTTTGAACAATAGACTCACAATCAACAGTAACAAAACTTGCTACATGTTATTCTCCACCAGGACTAATGATCTTCAAGGCCTCAAAATAAAAAATGACAATCTGTAGAACTAACAAGCTGAAATTTCTGGGAGTCACTTTTGATGAAATCCTAACTTTTAAATTCCATGCAAATAATATTTCTCAAAGACTTTCAAGAAGCACTGCCATGCTATACTAAAATAAGAGATTTTATGCCCTGTGAAGTCCTAAAAACACTATTATGCACACTTTTTTTTTTTATGTAGGAAGGACATTGGCCAAGGGCAACAAAAATCCAATAAAAAAAAATGCCCACTGAAATGCCAGTCCCATAAAAGGGTCAAAGCAGTAGTCAAAAATTGATGGAAAAGTGTCTTGAAACCTTCCTCTTGAAGGAATTCAAGTCATAGGAAGGTGGAAATACAGAAGCAGGCAGGGAGTTCCAGAGTTTACCAGAGAAAGGGATGAATGATTGAGAATACTGGTTAACTCTTGTATTAGAGAGGTAGACAGAATAGGGGTGAGAGAAAGAAGAAAGTCTTGTGCAGCGAGGCTGTGGGAGGAGGGGAGGCATGCAGTTAGCAAGATCAGAAGAGCAGTTAGCATGAAAATAGCGGTAGAAGACAGCTAGAGATGCAACATTGCGGTGATGAGAGAGAGGCTGAAGACAGTCAGTTAGAGGAGAGGAGTTGATGAGATGAAAAGCTTTTGATTCCACCCTGTCTAGAAGAGCAGTATGAGTGGAACCCCCCCCCCCCCAGACATGTGAAACATACTCCATACATGGACGGACAAGTCCCTTGTACAGAGTTAGAAGCTGGGGGCGGTGAGAAAAACTGGCGGAGACGTCTCAGAACGCCTAACTTCATTGGAAGCTGTTTTAGCTAGAGATGAGATGTCAAGTTTCCAGTTCAGATTATAAGTCAAGGACAGAATGAGGATGTTCAGTGTAGAAGAGGGGGACAGTTGAGTGTCATTGAAGAAGAGGGGATAGTTGTCTGGAAGGTTGTGTCGAGTTGATAGATAGAGGAATTGAGTTTTTGAGGCATTGAACAATACCAAGTTTGCTCTCCCCCAATCAGAAATTTTAGAAAGATCAGAAGTCAAGCATTCTGTGGCTTCCCTGTGTGAAATGTTTACCTCCTGAAGGGTTGAACGTCTATGGAAAGACGTGGAAAAGTGCAGGGTGGTAACATCAGCATAGGAGCAGATAGGAGAAAAAGTTTGGTTTAGAAGATCATTAATGAATAATAATAAGAGAGTGGATGACAGGACAGAACCCTGAGGAACACCCTGTTGATAGATTTAGGAGAAGAACAGTGACCGTCTACCACAGCAGCAATAGAATGGTCAGGAATGGAAACTTGAGATGAAGTTACAGAGAGAAGGATAGAAGCTGTAGGAGGCTAGTTTGGAAATCAAAGCTTTGTGCCAGACTCTATCAAAAGCTTTTCATATGTCCAAGGCAAAAAAAAAAGTCACCAAAATCTCTAAAAGAGGATGACCAAGACTCAGTAAGGAAAGCCAGAAGATCACCAGTAGAGTGGCCTTGATGGAACCTATACTGGCGATCAGATAGAAGGTTGTGAAGTGATAGATGTTTAAGAATCTTCCTGTTGAGGATAGATTCAAAAACTTTAGATAGGCAGGAAATTAAAGCAATGGGATGGTAGTTTGAGGGATTAGAACGGTCACCCTTTTTAGGAACAGGCTGAATGTAGGCAAACTTCCAGCAAGAAGGAAAGGTAGATGTTGACAGACAGAGCTGAAAGTCTGACTAGGCAAGGTGCAAGCACAGAGGCACAGTTTCGGAGAACAATAGGAGGGACCCCATCAGGTCCATAAGCCTTCTGAGGATTTAGGCCAGCAAGGGCATGGAAAACATCATTGCGAAGAATTTTAATAGGTAGGATGAAGTAGTCAGAGGGTGGAGGAGAAGGAGGAACAAGCCCAGAATCGTCCAAGGTAGGCATGGAAAACATCATTGCGAAGAATTTTAATAGGTAGGATGAAGTAGTCAGAGGGTGGAGGAGAAGGAGGAACAAGCCCAGAATCGTCCAAGGTAGAGTTTTCAGCAAAGGTTTGAGCAAAGAGTTCAGCTTTAGAAATAGATGTGATAGCAGTGGTGCCATCTGGTTGAAGTATAGGAGGGAAAGAAGAAGAAGCAAAATTATTGGAAATATTTTTGGGTAGATGCCAGAAGTCATGAGGGGAGTTAGATCTTGAAAGGTTTTGACACTTTCTGTTAATGAAGGAGTTTTTGTCTAGTTGGAGAACAGACTTGGCATGGTTCTGGGCAGAAATATAAAGTGCATGAGATTCTGGTGATGGAAGGCATAAGTACCTTTTGTGGGCCACCTCTCTATCATGTATAGCACAACAACAAGCTGTGTTAAACCAAGGTTTGGAAGGTTTAGGACGAGAAAAAGTGAGGAATGTACGCCTCCATGCCAGACACTATCAACTCTGTTATGCGCTCAGCACAAAGACAGGTCTCTGACACGGAAGCAGTAGTCATTCCAAGGAAAATCAGCAAAATACCTCCTCAGGTTCCCCCAGCTAGCAGAGGCAAAACACCAGAGGCACCTTCGCTTAGGGGGATCCTGAGGAGGGATTGGAGCGATAGGACAAGATACAGATATGAGATTGTGATCGGAGGAGCCCAACGGAGAAGAAAGGGTGACAGCATAAGCAGAAGGATTAGAGATCAGGAAGAGGTCAAGAATGTTGGGCGTATCTCCAAGACGGTCAGGAATATGAGTAGGGTGTTGCACCAATTGCTCTAGGTCGTGGAGAATAGCAAAGTTGAAGGCTAGTTCACCTGGATGGTCAGTGAAGGGAGAGGAAAGCCAAAGCTGGTGGTGAACATTGAAGTCTCCAAGAATGGAGATCTCTGCAAAAGGGAAGAGGGTCAGAATGTGCTCCACTTTGGAAGTTAAGTAGTCAAAGAATTTCTTATAGTCAGAGGAGTTAGGTGAGAGGTATACAGCACAGATAAATTTAGTTTGAGAACGACTCTGTAGTCATAGCCAGATGATGTAAAACTCGGAAAATTCAAGAGCGTGGGCATGAGAGCAGGTTAAGTCACTGCGCACATAAACGCAACATCCAGCTTTGGATCGAAAATGAGGATAGAGAAAGTAGGAGGGAACAGAAAAGAGGCTACTCTCAGTTGCCTCAGACACCTGAGTTTCAGTGAGGAAAAGAAGATGAGGTTTAGAAGAGGAGAGGTGGTGTTCTACAGATTGAAAATTAGATCTCATACCACGAATGTTGCAGAAGTTAATGAAAAATTTGAAGGGGGTGTCAAGACACTTAGGGTCGTCGACAGAAAGGCAGTCTGACCTGGGGACATTTATGGTCCCCTCCCCATATGGGGACTCCAAGACTGGTGTAGGAGTCGCCGTGATGATTTTGAAATTTTTGAGTGAAGGGTGTGTGTGTTATAAGGTGCTTGTAGTTTTGTGTGGAGGAAGTGAGTTGTCTTTAGAGGGCAGGCTGTGACTGCCCCCTTGTGTTGTGAGACACAAAGGGAAACGTTCAGTGAGGTCACAGTTGGGTTTATTGATAAATTCACAGCACCCCCTGAACAGTGCTTTAGACCTCACCGGGAGTAATTGTTGTTTTGGCAGGTGTCTACTGCCTCCTCCACATCTCCAATACTGTAATCCAATCTGGAGTACTACACATGCCACACATTCGAAATGCATAAACTTAATTCATAAAAAGATAATCTGCATTATCACACATAGCTCATGTCTTGAACACACCACTCCACTTTTCAAAAACATGAATATACTAAAGCTTGAAGATATAGCAAAACTTTTTATTGCAACCTATATGTACAAAAACATCATTAATGCTTCTCTTCCATCCCACAACTACACCACACGACACAGTGAACAGCTATGTATGCCAACTCACCATTTAAGTCTCTTCCGTCACTCAACTATGTACCTAGGCCCTCTGATACAGAATTCTGTACCTTACCACACTAAAAATATCCACTCACTCAATGAATTTAAAAGTAAGCTTAAAAATCATCTGGATGCATATTAGTCTTTGTGTTTTTATTCATTGCAACATCTCTCATCTTCCCATAGTGTCTAAATATATACCTATCTACGACAACATTGTTATCACTTCTATATTATTACTTCACCCCTGCTTACCATTTTATTCATGTGAATCCTATTAATTCCACTATACCCCAATGTATCCATATTCATCTACTCTCACAATTCCTATTTTCCACTACTTTATTCCACTTTACCCGTTTAATATCAAATTCATCTCATTATCTCACTATCCATATTTCCTCATTTTATAATGTTTTTTTAAAACTTACCTACATAGTATATTAGATATTTCTTAAGTATAATCTCTAATTTCAAATTACTTTGTTACATATATCTCCCATATCCTTGCCTGAAAAGCTTTACTTACTATAAGGGCTAGCCCATATTTTTGTACAAAAATCCATGTGTTTTTATAACTAATGCTATGATAAAGTGTTTAAAGTGTTTAAAGTTCTTGTTGCAGCAGGTCAGCATCCTCTCGTAGCTTTACTTTCCTTGTTGCTCTTGTTGGCATTACCAGCAAAGGATGTGGAGTACTAAACATCTTTGTCTATGTCACTAATGAGTGCAGGGAATCAGATAGGTCCTAAGACAAATCCATGAGGAATACCACTTGGTACTGGGAACCTCTCAGATGGGATTCTGTTAACCGCCACCTGTTGGGTTCATCCGTGTAGAAAATAGTAGATCCACTTCCCCAGGTCACCTTTGACCCCAATAGATGAGAGCTTGTGTAGCAGTATGCTGTAGTCTACCATATGAAATACTTTAGCTTAGTCAAGATATACCACATCTAGATTGCAACCCCTCTTCCAGGGTATACAGCAGAAATTTCTGCACACTGACACAATTCTCATGTGTGCTATATTTAATGGCAGCCAGGGTATAGTCAGGGCATGGATATAGTGGTGACACTTTTCCTAAAATTATGCTATATAACTAATACTGATACATGTAAAAGTCATTATAAGTAGATAAATAAATTATAAATATAATGACATAAATATTGTTGGTCAATAAAGAAGTGTGGCATAATCAGTGCCAAAATAAGATGACAAATTCTCAGTTGGTGTCAGCGTCTATGCCCCATCTAGTTAGTTTGATCTGGTTACACAGAAGAGCAGAGCACTGGTAATATCTGTCCTGGCAACTCAACAAAGGATGGTGCCTTGGGCACACTCACACATTATGTAATGGCTTTAGTATAGATTTAGCAGTTGAGTAATAAGATGTTTTCATGCATGCATTCTAGAGTTGACTTCAGCAAGTTACAGTTATATATCTTTCTATATCACATTCCAGGGACTACTAAACCTATTACTGGTGATGAAATAGCATCTGTGGTTGCTTTGTGCTGAGGAATAAAAATATAAAAAAAAAACAGTAAGCATTACTGGAGCTATTGAGAGAACTGTGTACTGTTGGGTCAAGAGATTCAGGGATGGTGGCCACACCATCCATGTCATGGGATAAAGCAAAGTTTGGGTTAAGAAAAAAATTGTTCGGCAAACCTTGAACATTATGAGAAGAGAAATAGAATGTAATTCTCACAAAATAGCGAAGGAATTGAAAGACGAGAACCTCTGTATTCATGGTGGTGGGGCTCTGAAATTATTTTGATGTCACAATTTCAGTTACATCTCCAAGTCTCATAACCCAACAGTATACAGTTCTCTCACAAACTCCAGTAATACTAATTATTCTTTAAGTGTTTTTATTCCTCGGTGCAAAGCAACCACAGATGCTTTTTCTTTACTAGTAGTGGCCAATTTGGTAGCCAGAGGATAGTGATGTTGAAGGATATATAACAGTAACTTGCAGAAATCAACTCAGGAATGTGCACATGAAAAACATATCCTCATCACTCAACTGTCAAATCCATACTAAAACTATTAGTATGTGAATGTGTCCAAGACCACCATCTGTCTTGAGTTGCCAGGTCAGATCAATATTCTGCTTTCCCATGCGACCATATCAAACTAGATGGATAGTACAAGGATGCTGACACTTTTTTTTTTGGGGGGGGGAGTGCCAACTGTAAAAAAAATACTTTTATGTTGGTAAGAAAATGTTATCCTCATTAACTTTGCAGCAGTTTTAAGTTAGGTATAACTATATTTACAATGTAATTTAAAGGAATGTGTTATGTACTTAATGAGGACAATAATGGGCTCAAAAAGGGAATTCTGGGTGGAGGTGCAGAAGTAAGAGGTTTCAAGAGTCTTATTGTAATGCTTCTCATGTGATGGCCTTGCACAAAAAAGTGATTGCATGAGAGCAGTAGTATTCAAACTTTTCCTCTCATGGCACACCTAGCCAGGTGCTAAAACGGGAGAGGCACTCCATCAGTATTTAAAAGTGGAATTCATGAATGCTAATAAACCTTCAGCAGAGTAAGGATTATCATTTTATATAGTGTGGTATACCTCCACAAATAGGATATAATATAAATTCACAGTTACATTAATTGTCATGAAGCCATGACACATAAGTGTTACACTTATAGATGTCACATTTGCCATGTGCACATTGTTTGAAAGAGGATTATTCTTTCTGAATTCCCATGGCACACTTACAGTTGTGTTGCAGGACATTAGAGAAAGATGAACTGTAGTGGGGAGAATATCTTCTGCTCTTTCTCCTATACAGATTGTGTCTTTCTTTAGTAATTGTCAGTAGTTTAGATAGTTTGGAGTTGTCTTTTATGAAAGATCACTGGAAACCAGAAAACCCTAACAAGCTTTTCTGTAAGTTTAGATTTGTGAGGGGTGAAAAGTTTTGATTAGCCATGACTTTGTCATTAGATTTGTGGATCTCCAATCATCAACGATATGCCCTAAAACATTTAATTTATTATTAGCTGAAACACTTATCATTGAGTGGGTTTGCATGTACACACTAAAATCTATGAACATTTGAGTAGTTTGCTGAATGTAACAAATTTTTCAAACTGTAAAAGAATTATGCTATTATTATTTCATTTTTGAGTGTGTGGGGACCTCTGAAGAATTAAGGGACTATTTTCAACTGAAAACATAACTTCACAAATGTATTTCACTTACCTGTAAGTGTCCAAGTACCAAATTTGGTTTGAATCAGTTATGTTTAAATTTTGGGCAGTGCCCAAATCGACCTGTAGCTCCTAAAGGCCACATTGCAGTGAGTCATAAAGAGTGAACATAGTTTACACGTAAAAAAAATTACATTAAATTAATCTTGAATTAGTCTTCAAGTGTCTTGTGTAATTTTTTTATACCTGACACAGACTGACTTTGAATTTTATACATATAGATTTACATTGATATTCACTTTGTCATTCTGCAGCCAAGACAGCATTTTTTGGATTACTTATTAGGTGAGATTTTCTTTTCCCTTTAAGCACCAACATTCCCATTTTGGGAACATGGGTATAAATATTCACAAAAAAATGTGTATATATTTAATTGCTCTATACACTAAAATACTTTGACTGATGTTAACTAAGTAATATATATTGTTATACTGTGTAAATTCAAGTAATTTAGTATACTTTTTTTTCAATATCACTATTTTCGGTTACCATGACTGTTTTCATCAGTACTTCACTATTGGTCAGATGTCTCATTGTATGGCTGCAATACTGGGCCCCGTTTTTCATCAGACTCTATTTTTTCAGTTGTGATTATCAATATGATGGAAATAATGTATGTTTTATTATTTATAGTAACATAATTTACATGTTCCCAAAGAGGGAATGTTGGCATGTCGCCTCATAGAAATCTATATGCTCACCAGAGGTAACGTGTGAGTGCCAAAAGTTTGGTATATTTCATGATCTACTAAGCATTAATGAATCTATGATTCTGTATCATGGTCATCACTCTGCTAAGCAGTTCATAAGAAACAAACCAATAAGATTTGGGTATAAAATGTGGATGCTATGTGGAGTAGATGGATATCCACACAATTTTTCAATCTATTATGGCAAAGAGGGTGACTCGAAGACTCATCGACTAGGGTCACATGTTGTGATGTCAATGTTGCAGCCAATTAAAAATGCTGACCACCATGTACTGTTCTTTGACAATTTCTTCACAAGCCATGCATTGCTGACAGAGCTCGCTGCAAAAGGTGGTACCTGTGGAACAGTTCGAGATAACAGAACAGGCAAATGTCCACTCCCATCAAAGAAAGAAGTTGAAAAGAAAGAGCGAGGCTATTTTGACTACAAATCAGATGGTACAGTATTGTGTGTGAAGTGGAATGACAATTCTAGTGTGACAATTGCCAGCAACTACTATGGTGTGAGTCCAATTCGCCAAGTACAACAACGTGTGAAGAAGGAGAATAACAAGTTAGTTGACCAGCCACATCTCATTCACTTGTACAACAAGGGAATGGGAGGCATTGTTGTATGTGACAATGTTGTCATCTTACAGGTCACAGTTGCATTCAAAGAAATGGTGATGGAACATTTACTGAAACATTCTGAATCTGGCAGTGGTGGCTGCTTTCAGATTCTACCAACATATTGGTAGATCAGCAGATATGTCACACATAATGTTCAGGAGAGAAACTGCTCAAGCAATGATAAAGTTTCAAGAAAGGGAGGAAAAGGCTTGGAGGACCCTTCGCACAACCAGCAAAAGTAGTAAGGTATGACGGTGTTAATCACTTTCTAGACTCATGCACTCAAGGTAGATGTTGCCTCTGTATGAAAAACACATGGTTGCAGTGCACAAAATGTGGAAAAAGACTTCACAAGGTGTGCAGTGAAACCTATCACAAGAAATAAACTAGGCAAATAAAACTAAATTGAAATAATGTGTTATCTATATAAAACATTCACTCTTTATGTAACTGTTGTATATGATTTCTATGTTGTTGTATGAATAATGTGTTTAATAGCATAAAAAGGCAGTAAAATTGAAAATAAATAATGAATATTTGTATTCATATCACATGGGTAAGTTTGTGTTATATATTATGCCAACTTTCCCATTTTGGGAACATGAAAAATTTTTATGAAAATGGTATTCTAACGTTAAAACAAAAGTTGGAGTGTCATCAGCCAACATCTGGGAGCATGTAATCCAAAAATTAAAGAAAAAAGTTAAGAGGAAGATAGGTCAGCCAATAAAGGGTTAAACATACTGTGATGTCATCCAAGAAAATGTATGCTAATTTTGGTTTATTGCTTCATTAATTGGTGAAAACACTTTTAATTCTCAGTTGATATAGCCACATATATCCTGTAAAACTGGGAGGGGATACCTAGTATTCTCACTTACCTGATTAAAACAGTGATGATCTACTACAGGTCATTCATTTGCCTTCTTTGGTACTAGAAGTAAGGGAAAACTGTGGGTTGTCTGCTTTTTATTATCTCTGCCATGAGCATTTCATCCCCCAGTTAGTCTATTTTTTGTCTTTTTTTTTTTTTTTTTATGTGGAAACCTGTGAGCAGATATGTAAATGGATAGGTGGAGTGTTGTTTCATGTGATTTATGAATTAAATTGTAAGGTCTAACTTATTTTTTGATCAGATCCACCCTGTTCCCTTTCAACCTTCCTCCAGCATAGCTCCCAGCTTTTCTTCCTCTCTGCTTTAGATGCCCTTGCTGTGAAATCACTTTTCAACGAAACTTACCTCCAAGTTAGGGAACCCCTCATCACTTCAGCTCATATAGCTCCTCAATACACAATTTTCTAACCATGGTTATCTATCTTTCTGTCCAAAAAAATACCCCTATACCCACACTTACCATCTACTGCTAATCTATACATTCCATTCTCCAAGAAATATCTGCATTTTTCCCCTCCTGTTAGTATATTTACTATCATTGGTGTGGAAAACATTATTCTGATTCAACAAAGATGGCTATGCATGACGAAGTAAACACAGGAGTTATTTAAGATTTTTATTTGTATAAAATATACGAGTGCACTATTCAAGGTGACACAACTTTATACTCTTAATCCTGAGTAAACTAACTATATAATAACAATATCATATAAATACTTGTATTCTGAAATTGCATAAGCAGAAAGATTGAGTTCTGTGAAATGAGTAGACATCTAATGGATATTAAGACATGTATTCATTTATGGAAAAAAAAAACAAGTCTGCCAAAGTTCAAGCAGAATGAACCTGTGACACCTTAGGGGCACACTGGTTTATTGAAATCTTCTTTGTTCTTTAACAAATTTAGTCTAAATGAAGAATCATACTTTAAGGCTTTACAAAATTAGTAAATTCTTTTCTTGACCATTGGAATATTTCGTACACTATCATGTATGTAATTTTGTAAAATATTGAATGACTGTATATTACAGATAGATGCTGTGGGTGTGATACTGTCACTGACAGATGCTCCCTCCTACTGAGCTCAACAGGGCTGTTGCCATGTCCGAGGCCTCCTGATACGTGGGTATTCCTTTATGTTCTGTATACACCAACACATTTATACTACACTGATGCTTCCATGAGTAGTATATATTTGATCTAATATAATGTTTAGTTGTTGTTATAGTTTGAAGGGTTTTCTTTGAATTATTGTTTTGCTTTTTCATTTCAAGTAAGGTAGCTCAGCAATGTGTTGAATAAAGCTTAGAAGTTGCCACAAAGTGTATCAGTCATATCACAATAGATAATTGCAAAGTATTACACTACAAAATGCCATGCAATCTTCATTTTGTACATGCACATAAGCTGTAGTGGCTGATCATTATAGGTATGTGTAGCACCAAACTTACAGGTAATCAACAATGACTTCATTATCTGATAAATTTATGAGGAGGCAATATCCCAAATGCCTCATTAACAGCAGGGGCACATAGATTGCTTAATTGTACAGGTTCAAGGCACGTTACTGCATTGTAACCTGGCTCATATACTAATAAACTTTCACCTAAAGTTGCATCCCAACAAGATAATGGCTTACTTTTATTTATTAGTGTATTATAAGAGGTATCCAGAGGTGAAGAGGCAACATTGTCACCAAATCTGGCATTTTTAGTTAAATGTACCATGCAATAGGCACATGCACTTCGTATGATTTCCAAAAACAGTGCAAAGTATACTGACCCTTACAAAAAGAGAATCGGTGTACAAGCAATAATTGCGAACAAGAATTCTTTATCATCATGTAGTGACTCAAGAGGTAAAGAGGATGTAAATGTTATTTGTATTTGAATTTTGTAATCATTCATTGATTATTATTTCAGTAACTAATTAAACAGTAATCAATGATTCTAGAATTTAAATGAAAAAAATATAGCAACTCATAAAAATTCATAAAAATCAGCATTATGGTATAAACTGAGCAACAGATTTTTAAAAATCAACATACATTACCAAATTGGGATATATATATTTCTCTCTCTCTCTCTCTCTCTCTCAATACAAATATACCTCCTCCAGCTCATGAAGTCCCCTCATGGAAAGAGAGACAACCCGAAGTCCTGTGTCATATATAGGTTCACTTGTAACCAAGGAAACTATGAAGCACTCCATCCTACATCAGCATGATAACAATGAAGGTGTCTTGACACCTCACCTGTCACCTAACATCCAGGGCCCTAAAGAAACACTTACAGCAGCAACATGGCATCAAGATCACAAGATGATGCCTAGAGGAGAATATGAAAATTGTGGACATGTGTACTGAGGCAAGGTGCCTTTGAAATACTAGAAGCCTTGTACATCAGAGAATTCAGCCCTAAACTCAATGTACAAGCCAGTGACCTTCAAGCCCTGCCAAGCATGAAAAGAAACACCCAGTCACAGCTGCTACATAATGAGTCCAACAGCAGTGCACACTCAGTGACGCTTGGGAGTCAGGGTGACCCCACAAACTACTGAATAAACACTGGGCCACACAGTGGCCCAGCCATTCCTACCTCGGCTACATGATACTGGAGGATTAAGAAACCCAAAATTGCAATCAAGCAAAAATGTCTAACTTTGGCAAAGTTATAAACCAAATTACAAAAGGAGAAAGGACTATCAAAATACCTTAAAGGAGTTAATAAATGCTGAATTAGCCATCACATTTAATGACACATGTATATGAGAAAATCTTCTGCCCATATATATACTCAATATAAATATAGTCATACCTCATGATTTGAACATCCTTTGATTTGAACAACTAATTTGAACAGGGTTGGCAAACAAATTTGGTTCCAATTCAAACACAAACCGACACCACTTGGTCAGTCCCTCTTCCTTCCCCTCCTCCCTTTCTTGCCCTTCTCCCTAATCCTTCCCCATTCTCTCTCTCTCTCTCTCTCTCTCTCTCTCTCTCTCTCTCTCTCTCTCTCTCTCTCTCTCTCTCTCTCTCTCTCTCTCTCTCTCTCTCTCTCTCTCTCTCTCTCTCTCTCTCTACTTCCTTGTCCCATGTACTACTCTCCTTCCCTGTATGTCCCTTCCTCCCTTTGTTCCTTTCCTCACCCTTCCTCTTTTGTCTAGTCTCAAACCTCTCTCCCTGTCACCTGCCCTCCCTCATATCTGTCAAAGATAAGGGACAGGGGAGTGATACTCCCTCTCTTTACCCCTCTCCCCCCTTTCATTTTGTCATTTTTGCTTCATCCTTTGTCACTTGTATAATTCCATTTTCATTCTCTATCACTCTCATACTGTTTAGCATTTCTCAGGTTTGTTCTTACTTTCAGAGAGAGAGAGAGAGAGAGAGAGAATGAAACAGCAGGAACTTTTGATGAATTATCATTTTGAGATTGGTGTTTATTTACAGTGGTGTTTTGCATAAAATTTCAAGTCATTGTTTTGGTATCTGGCGTATAGGACAACCCACTTTTTGTGCTGTCCTATATGACATAATATACAGTACTTTGTGTTTTCCTTTACTCTCTCTCTCTCTCTCTCTCTCTCTCTCTCTCTCTCTCTCTCTCTCTCTCTCTCTCTCTCTCTCTCTCTCTCTCTCTCTCTCTCTCTCTCTCTCTCCAATTTAGGTTATTTTCATTTTCATGTTTAGGGCACAACATAAATCCATAAAAAATAAATAAATAAGTAAATAAAAAAAATAGAGGGATTTTGGGGCATGGAACTTTTTTTTTTTTTTTTTAATAATTCTAATGGAATAAATGGCTTCCCAATTTGAACATTACCAATTCAAACAGCCCAAAAGAGCCAGTTAAGTTCAGACCACAAGGTACCACTGTACAGCTAGGCCACACAATTAAAATGAATTCAAACAATAGCTTGATAAGTCAAGAGGAAAGTGCATTGCACACATATAAACTTTGAATGCGATTTACTCAAAACTTGGTTTTGGTGATTCACCCCTTATCTCTGGAAGCCTCATATACATAACTAGTGATGCTAAGAATTTCTTTTCTGATTAGCAAATAATCATGGTAATAATGGTAATATTAATAATAACCTTATCATTATGTATATGATAAAGATCACTCTACCTAATTATTTTGTTTCCACAACTGTGGAATAAAACTAGGAAAGGCAGGGCAAGCTTGATGACCCATGTTCAAGTCCTGCCAAGTCACTGTCAACCTTATCTTTAATGCTGTGTGCATTAAAGATCTCTCAGGGGCAGCAGGAGACTTGTCAAACAAGTCAACATGCAGTTTGATTTGTCACAGGCCAATACACCAGAATGATTGATAAACTATAGTGAAAATTATATGGGGACCACTCGCCAGTAAGCATGATGTTGAATGATGAAATAAGTTTTCATTTATTTATTATTTAAAAAAAAAAAATTAAATAAACATAATGGAGAGCTGATTTACCAGTGTGTGTATTTCTGCTGCAAAGGTATGGTGACCGGATAACTGAACCAATGACAACTCAACCAGTGGACAATTCAACTAATGGACAACTCAACCAGTGGACTACTGAACCAGTGACAACTGAACCACGAGCTTATTTAAATACTTGAACTATGTTACCTGTTTGCTTATGACATCATGGTCATCAGTCTGTATCCAGCTTTCACAACATTCTCTGTCAGTACTCTACAGCATGTCTTCAGTTTGGGAGCACTGAACAAAGCAAATTGCTCCTTTTATATGGTGGACATGAATACGATGAGAGCAGCAGAGAACCTAGGAATCTTCTGGTGATGTTACTTATCGCAAACATAAATACAGTAGTAGTATGCAAGCAGAAGGGGACAGGGTAATCAAGAAGCCCAGTGTTCATACTCATTTTGGCAATCCACTAACTGCCAAAGTACAGCAGGTGGTGAGTACACTGCATTTGTTTGCTAAAGGCTCATCAGACAATGTAAGAGATTCTGTAGCAAATGCTGTAACTTTACCTGTGATGTCATGCAACAGCTGCCAAGAAAATCATCATGCATGCAGAATGATGGATGTTGAAGGGATCCCCATTCCCCTATCAAACTTTGGAACCACTTCAAGAATGCAGAATAATGCGCTCCAGAAACCACAAATTGTTGTG
>NC_087157.1:26493115-26510615 GCF_035594125.1 Scylla paramamosain
TTGACAAACAGAGAAATGAGAACAGTGGTAAAAGACCAAAAATCATCATGGAGAGAAGTCGTAAGTGGAGTACCCCAAGCCTCAGTACTTGCACCAATCATGTTTGCAGTTTATATAAATGATATGACGGAGAGTGTGAACAGCTACATGAGCCTTTTTTGTGGATGATGCAAAGTTGCTGAAGAAAGTTGAGAGTGCAGAGGACTGTGGAACGTTACAAGAAGACCTGAACAAGATATCAGAGTGGAGTTATAGATGGGAAATAAAATTTAATTTAAAGAAGTGTAAAGTAATAGAATTTGGAAAAAGTACAAGAAGAGTAAAAAGAAACTGTGTTGAATGGTGTAAGGTTGAGTGGAGTAGAAGAGGAAAAGGATCTCAGTGTTACAGTGACTGGGACCCTGACCCCAGAGAGACACCTTAGCAAAATTACAGGAGAAACCTATAACTTGTTGAGAAGAATAAGGCAGGCCTTTGCATATATGGATGAAGAGATGGTCAGGAAGATGATCGTGTTGCTGATAAGACCTAGACTAGAATATGCAGCAGTAGTGTGGTTGCCATACAAGAAAAAGGATACAAGGAAGTTGGAGAGAGTTCAGAGAGCAGCTATGAAGATGGTACCAAGTATCAGAGATTTGTCATATGAAGAGAGACTGGCAAGGATACATCTACCAACGTTGGAAAAGAGGAGAGAAAGGGGAAACTTGATTGCAATATATAAAGCATATGAGGGAGTAGAGGAGGTGGACCAGAGCGACTTAATGGTCTGGGATACATGGGACACTAGAGGACATGGAAAGAGGCTGAAGAGGAGTGCTTGTAGAAGAGATGACAAAAAGTATAGTTTCCCATAAAGTATTGATGTATGGAACAGTCTGGATAAGGAGATAGTAAATGCAGAAAGTATACATGAATTCAAGGCTAAGTTGGATATTAAAAGATATGGAGATGGGACAGCACGAGCATAGTTCTTTTCCCATAAAGCACAACTAGGTAAATACACACACACACACACTTAATAGGTATATACACATATACACTCCTCACTAGTTTAGTGCTATCATTACTGACAACAGCACTGAGAGGCTGAGCATAGAAACAGATGTCTGGTTCTTCAACAAGGATTCTTCACAGATGAGCAAGCAGTTGCTGTCTTTGGGCAATACAATGAGATGCAAGGTATGAAAGGTGTCTACCTCACCCTTACACTGGGCAATCATGAGCTCTAACCTCTCTCCAAAGCCCTATGTCTGCCAGTCCTGAATTTCTCAAGTAAGATGCACATTTCTTTGACTTAATTTCTGTCCATCTTAGCTCCTCAGGTGGGAGAGAAGACATATCTTTACTGACCACACTTGCACATGTCAATTGTGCAAACATAGCGAGGCTTGAAAAGTAGAAGTGGTTTACTTCTGCTATACCATCTAAGCAAGGTTTGTAGAGCAAAACTAATTCTACATAAGGCTGAATGGAAGGCATTCATGAATGCAGAAATGAGGTACAGCTATGAGGGCTTTTAAAGGTTTGCTTGCATCATCTGGTGTAGAAGTAAAGGGGAGAAATGAGGTACAGCTGTAAGGGCTTTTACAGGTTTGCTTGCATCATCTGGTGTAGAAGTAAAGGGCAGAAATGAGGTACATCTGTAAAGGCTTTTACAGGTTTGCTTGCATCATCTGGTGTAGAAGTAAAGGGCAGAAATGAGGTACAGCTGTAAGGGCTTTTACAGGTTTGCCTGCATCATCTGGTGTAGAAGTAAAGGTGGGGACATAAGTTACAGCTGCATGGTCATTTCCATCTCATTATCCTTTGAGCCTGTGGTGGATGATATCCCTTAATCCAGGGCACAGGACCATTGTGATATCAGTTTCCACAGCATACTCCATTTCTGTATTCACAATGCTTTCCATTCAGTCTTAAACATTCCTTTACCTGACAGACATTGCTCCAATATCTAATGTTCTCTTCATTCATCACTCCATCACTTTCCTGATTGTTTCTCTTAGCCTTTCACTTATCATAACCAGTCAGTCAGCTCTGTTTATTACTGTCCATTAACTCTCCCAACTCCAGTTTTTCTTTTCACCATTTTTTAAAATTTGATCTAGATGTGCTACTGTACAAGTTTCTCAGATATATCATCCATTACATTTAAGGTCATCTTTGGTTTCACTATTACACCTGCAAATATTTTTTTTTTCTTTTAGCATTCACAATATGATTTACAAAAAAAGCTCTTCACTTTCCCCTTCATTCTAAATAGCTTTATTTACCTAAATTTGATCTCAACATCTATTTCTCTTTCCACAGCAATATGTAGGCCTAGATATACATATAGCCATTCTACAAAATGTGTACAAATATTCTCTGCCTTGAAAACTTACTTTTCTTCCTCAGTTTCCTCCTTATTATGAAATAAACAAGAATATCAAATACTGCATATTAGTCTGCATTGCTGTGAGGGAAATATTGAAGTACCAAGTTTGAGATACAGTAGGATGGTGCAGCGTTTTATGTCATAACCCATAAACCAATCTGCAAACGGAAGTTAGAGAAGTCAAATATTACAGCAGTTTGTAATTTGGCACCTGATCTCACGATGTTTGATGCTACTTTACTCCCTCACACCAGTGCAGATTAATGTACACAATATGTTAATTTAATGTGAAAGAAGAAAATGAAAGAAAATGTTCCTCCTAAGTAGGGAGTATCTGTACACATTTTGCAGAAGGGGTATAGAATTGGTCTGCCTTCTCAAACAATGCTATTTATCCTCATTCACTTCTACTCCAGTTTCATACTTATCTGACAAGAGTCTGTCTCTTTCTGAAAACATCTCATCACAATATTCATCCAGCAAATGTAAAAATACACAAGTGTTATATTAACCACACCTGAAGTTCATCAAGAAACCACACCTCTTCCTTTTTATGCAGCAGCAGATTGGTGCACTCAATGTTCTTGCCAGATATTTTCAATCATTATCAATTAGCCATGAGGAAAGTAAATATTCTATCTTCTCCAAGTAGGAAAACAATACAAATATTAAAGCTTTAACCCTTCAGAAAAGTTGTGGAAACAAAGAAACATATATGACTGCATAAACTGATCCATATAGCTATCAACATTGCCACCAGTTATATGGATGAGTTTACATAAATGCTTTAAAATTGGTTTCACGTATTTTCTGAGAATTGACACTGGTATTATTCAGTTTTCCTACTTATATATATATATATATATATATATATATATATATATATATATATATATATATATATATATATATATATATATATATATATATATATATATATATATATATATATATTTTTTTTTTTTTTTTTTTTTTTTTTTTTTTTTTTTATCAGCTTTTGGCACAGCTAACTGATAAAATGACAGAAAATATCTTGTATATAAAAACTTATGGAAGTGGCAAAAACACTGAGTAGATGGGGAGGATGTGATTTCAAGACAAGTTTGGCCTATGCCAACCATAATGTTTACCCCTCTCTCTCTTTAGCCCATGGTATGTTTACAAACCAGAGCTTGCAAATAAGCAAGAATATAGACTATCAAGGCAGAGAGCTCACACTAAGAAAATATATAAATTAAATATTCTGATCCCCCTCCTCATGATCAGATAACAACCATAATAGATACATCTTTACATCAGGTTGACATCCCCCTTAAAGGAATTTTCTTTACCAGTTGTGTAATGTACATACATTTAGAAGCATCCCTTCAGAAAAGTAGTCAGTGTGGCAAAGGAAGACCCTGATGTTTATCCTTTCCTGCCTTTATACAAGAAACTAAATTCTGTTCTGCTAGATCCACCTGAAACTAATATGTATTGTATAGAACAATACAATCCACTCATTTTCTACAATACTAGTGAAAATAAAAAATAAATAAAATTATACCCAGAAGACTAGCACTTATGTAATGCATGAAGCTTGCAGCAATAAATGATCACAAGGCACACAAGCTGAGTGAATATGAACTTTTCTTTTAAACAAAATATTAGCAAACATATGTCCATCCTCATCTGGTCTTAACCAAAGTGACAAGATATTTAAATGTAACTTCAATCATCCTTATTTGTTCTTCATACTTCTATCAAACTAGCATTCCTCTCAATATTCACCCTTTTATCCTGCCTCCCTATTTTTCAGTTTCAAAATTATTAATTGATCCCTCTTGCTTCCTCAGTATGCATTAACTCAATTCATATGCATTATTTGTAGCAAATCCCAAGTAATCCATAATTAGGCTTTTCAAGACATGCAAAGACTATTGAGTTTCAAAGCTGTGCTGTCTTTTAACAGATGTCTTTGTGAAAAAACATGTCATTCATTTTAGCCAAGCCACATACATGCATTCAACCTGAACCAAACACTGCATTAAGTATGAAATGTGAGTTTTGAATGAAAAAAAAGGGAAAAACATGATTTGCTTACATGATATATTTAACTGCCTAAAACTTCTTTATATATTAACCTTAATCATTTATTGTGATTCACTTTATTTTTTAATTTTTTATTTATTTATTTTTTTTTTAATAGTGTCTTTATTTCAATGTAACCCCATCATAAGTTGGAGCCAAGGAGAATTTATGCTTAGTAACACTTGTTTATCAAAGCCTCTCCATCATAAAGGTTGTTAGGAGGATGTATGAAATTCAATATTAACAACGAGCTTTAGGAACTTGTTGGGCTAGGTGATAAATATACTACAAAAATTATATAGGATTTATCCCCAAGTAGTACTCAAAATATACAACCAGTTACCACTAGGGTGTAGCACCTCTACATAGATATAATATCTGACAAAAAAAAATTGTTTGTCATTTTACAAGCATTATTACTGATCATAATTAAAAAAATTTATGCAAATTCCATGATTAACTTGAAATATTTAGTCTTATTTGTATGCTTAAAAAAATACTGCTCAATTTGGCATCCTATCTGACAGTTTTTCAAATTTTAGTCCAGATTCATGTTTCAAATCTAATTTTTCATTAAGATGTGTCAAGACTTCCCAAGTTTTCTTGATTCTCAGCATGTGTTTTAAAGATCTCGAGGATTTTTAATTGAATGAGTTATTCAGTCAGTGCTTGTCTTTGTGACATGACATATATGCATGAAATGGCAGGGAGACATAACTTGAACATCATGATCTATTTAGACATGAAAGTTAACACTGCCTGTTAATTTTAATAAGCCTCTCTATACCTTCTCTTCACTAAATGCACTCTGTCATAATTCTAATTATAGTCTTAATGGTATTAATCTTGAAAAGAATCTATAACAGTCACTTCAAATCACAAGAGTAAATTTGTACTGAGAAGCCACTCCCCTTGGCTAGACATGTTACAACATTGTATCTGAGGTTGTGAGAACTTAAACTCCAAATTTTTCAGCTACCTATGAATGTTAATTGAGTAATTTGACAACCTACTTGCACAAGTTCAAGATGACATATTTTCAACAAGCACCATAATGAGGTCACACTCCTGGTCATTCAACTTCAACAGACTCCTCCATTTCCACTCTCCACATGGAGTACCCACAGGGGACTGGCTAACATGCTTCTCTCACCAGCCAATGAGATGCCATGTCATCATGAAAGCACAGCATTTGTCTTCTTATATGTATGACTCCATACAAACACATGCACATCAAGTTGCTGAGAAACTGCACAAGTGCAGGGGATATCTCAAATCATGCATTTGCTCCAGCAACAAGCAACTACATGTAAACATTCCCATACAGTTTCACTGACCTTGCACTCACACAATTGAAAACATGAGTGAAATCACCTCATTTGAGCAGGACCTTAAATCAGTTTCTATAGGTTTGACATGTTGGGTGTTATGAATGGCCCACCATCCCTCAGTGCCTAACAGCAAATTGTACATTTCTTAATAAATCTTATTGAGTGAACCAGAATACTGTCATACAATGAAATTACAAGTGTTTTCAATCATGTAACTCATGGAATACTTCTGTATGGTCAACAGCTACTCAGATGAAAAGGGACAGAGCCAATCTAGCAAGGAGGAAGTGGCTTCACAGAAATCTACTTTCGTAATTATAATGGGCTATAACATCTTACCACATTTTGAATTAATTGATGCACTTCAACATATTTCTGTTGTTCTGCATGGTCTTTCTTCAGTACTGTCCAGGCTTTGTATATCTTGCTGGATATGAGACATTTCTTGCATACTGTTAAAGATTGCAAGTTTTCTGGCAGCTCTGCATGATGTTATCTTGAAATGCTGTACTCTTTCTTGGATTTCTCATTTAAAAATCTGGTGCCTGAATCCTTGCTAATCTTTCTATGGCTAGTAGGTTTCTCCTTTCTTTTTTGAGAAAAAAATAAATTGCTGCTGCCTCTTTAGGCATGGAAATCACTGTTTACTTAGATATTGTCCAATTTGATACAAAAAATACTATAACCAAAGCCAAGATATGAATCTTCTCCATTACTGAGCTTAGTAGAATCCTTCCTGAAGTATTAAAATGACTTGCTACAACAATAAATGGAACATTTATGAGTCAAGAAAGTTTTAGTGTTTCATCCCCTCTGCTTGCATGGGATGCAAGATCACTTGATTGCTAACATGATACATAAATTTGGGATAAAAAATTGTTATACTTGCTTTAGAAACCACATTACTAAGTTTATCCTGGGTTTATTTTATTTATTTATTATTTTTTTCCAGATATTTTTTCATACTGTAAGCTGGCATTGCAAGACAGCAATCTTGATTATGCTGTGAAATTACTAAACAAGTTTGCTAACATAATAGCACAACACTATCAATACCATACAAATTTCTAAGATTGATACTAATCCTTGGTATAAGAAACTTCCTGAATAAATCACACAAAATCTTAGGCACTAACATGAAAATACAAACTTTGTGTGCAGTGGACCAGTAGTGTCTTCTTTTAATAAAGCCATGAATAATTCAAAAAGATATAAATAATATAATGAAGTTTCAGTATGGTCATTTGACTGTCTCCAATATTTTTAGAAAAATAAATTAATAAAAAAAATCCTTGTGGCAAAGATATAACTGTTGGTCCCATTTTTCTCTGGCCACTAGGTATCTGTGATAACACAGTTTTCCACCTTTATGAAGAGTGAGACCATCTAGAATCAGGCATGGGCACATTCCTACTTCATTAGGCACTGCTTAATAATTTTTGCCAGCCTTGTATTTACCAAGCCCAATGAAGTCACACTGTCACTTTTTAAGTATTGCAGGTGATTGATCAAATGACTAATATAAACAACAATAAATGCCCTAAGATCATCTTCATGTTACAACTTTGTTATTGGAAGTACAGGGTTACCATTACTACTGGAACCAGAAGCTCCCACAACAAAGGCTGTTAATGGCATTATGGAAGAAATATAGTTTTTTAAGCAGGTTTTCATTACTGGAAGAAGCTCCCACTACAAAGACTGTTAATGGTATTTATGGAGAAAATATATGTAGTATTAGAAAAATTTATCAAAGGAGAATGTATCACTGTAGCTTACTTGGCTACTAACAATAATCACTGAGCTGCATCATCTCCTTGTCTGTTATAGAATGAGAATATACTATTTTCTGTAACAGAGCATATAAATCACAAAACAGAGCAAACCATCCATACAATGAAACTATTGTAGTATAAACAATAGAGTACATGACAAGCTTGTGTACTGCAACTCAAACAAATTGCATTTCCTCACGGGAAGCAGATAACCAGGGTTTCTTTGTGTGATGGATCACTTAAGGATTCACCTCAAATATGCCATAGTAACCAGCAGAAATGTTTGATACTACCTACAATAACATTGTATATCTTCACATTTTGTGAGCTTTACCCATGACCAATAAGTATTAGTGGCAAATTGATTATCACATACATTAGCATTAATTATTATTATTTTTTTTTTAATAAAAGGTCTATGTGTTTATTAGAACAGATAACAGTTAACACAATTGATTTACCTTGATTCTACGGTCATACTTGATTGACTGTTTTGCTGTGCCAGACATCATGTAATATTAATAATAATAATAATAATAATAATGCAGCAACAGACTTGGGCTGGTGTGTGTTTGTATGTATGTTCACATATACACAAGGACACATACGTAACTGCTTCATATGATCTTATCATGATGTCAGGATCAGTTCTTAGCAGTTTTGTGATTTCAATAGTGGCATTTTTCTAATATATTGCAACATATTAGAAAACACCACACTGAAGCCACAAAACCACTGAGAAGTGACCCTGACATCACATGAGTGATTAAGCATACTCATTTGTTATGGAGCAGTGTTGGGTTTTCATTCACAACTTGGAAAACTGGTAACTGAACATTAGATCATGATTTGCCTATACACAAGTGCCCTATAACAAACATATTAAAGATTTAAATTTAGTTTCAAGTTATGGTTTATTTACATATGCAAGTGCAATGTGAAATTATTTGTAGCAACCCTGTAAGCTACCAAGGCAGTTGCAAGAATTTGAAGGTCAATTTCATTCAGATTAAAGGAGGGACCTGGCCATCAGTTGCTGGTAGATCATTGGTATACCTCTATGTCAATGGGATAGATTTGTATGTAATTAATTGACTTAATAAAAGTGTTATACATTCACTACCTATTTATAATTGACTTTTTTTCTGAGATCTTCAGTGTAATATAAAAAATACTAGTGCTTAGATATTGAACAAACCCTAGGCACACACTTTAAAAAGAATAATCATATGATGTCCTCAAGATGTGCTCTTGAGCATTAATACTGATAGATAGAGAAGAAAATTTTAACTGAAGAAAAACTATATAAACGTGCCTTGGATATATGACATAACTAAAAAGACAGAATGAGGGGAGGGGAAATAACTATATTCTAAGGTGTTATAGCAAGAATGGCAAAACTTATTCAGGGAAAATAAATTACCTAAAATGACACCATCTATATACCAGTCTCACCCTTTTCATTACATGCACATTAACTTAGTATGAATTGGTGGTAATGTTATTTGATTCTAAGCTCTAGGACTATTTTTCATTTCTTTAACATTTCATGTAACTATAAAGGCCTACTATTAATGGCACAGGAAGAAAACAAGGCCATGAAATATTATGATATATGATGACTGTGGTAGATCTGCAATAGAATTTGAGAATGATCAACAGTATTCTGCAATTGTTTAGCATAACTAGCTTATATTTTCAAACCACACATTGGAAGACATTGGAGTTACTTAATGATATATAACTAGACCAATATGTTATAAAAATATACACATACATCCAAAATCTGGGACCAAAACTTCTAGCAAGATCCAATATTGTTGAAAAATGACAGTAAATTATTTTTAGCTTTGTCTCATAAGTTGCCAAGTGTACTGTTACAAAAAGCCTTGATTAAAAGAACCATAAACAGTGAATTTTCAGTTACATTATCTGGGAAATGGGCTCTAACAAATTTCAAATAAAACTGGGTAAGGCATGCTGAATCTACATCAAATCACAGCTTCATTATAGTACTACTTACGTTTGACATTGCCTTACGTTTTGTGAACTACAACTTTATCAGGAACTATCATATCCAGATGCACCAAGCAGAATTACAATGATCAAACCATATATATTTGAAAGCAGTAAGAAACTATAAATGCAAACACATGAATGTCAAGGCTGTTTTTGGTTTTGATTTCATGCCAGGGAACCATTCCCTCTCTCTTACAAAGATTAACCCATCAGAATCACTGGATTACATGATGTATCAATAAATTAACAATATTTATCAAAAGGATTCAGTACCATTAGTTTCAAAGCTGAGTTGACATTTTATAAGAATATGGTAACTTGCTCAACTATCAGATGACAAACCATATGCCTACATAACAGTACATTACATTCATGGTAGTCTAGCAGCAGCCTAGCTTGTGAGTTCCTATGCCTGACATGAGTGGAGGATTTCATCTTTTGGTTTATTCTTGATATAATGTATACTCTTTAAACAGATATTGCTTCTTTGAGATTCTCAGCACATATGGTGAAAGATTTATCTCAGGATAACTGAATGCACATACATATACCATTCCAAGCATTGCATAAATCGTCAAACACAGTGTTCATGAAATTGTAATTCTAATATCCTGTCTTTCAGATCATGATCTTCTTGCATCTGGTAACCTCGTACAACAGGAAGCTTTTGCTTGTGTTCTCAAGCACAAAAATTATAGACTGCACTTATAACATGAATATATATTAATAAAATTCCTCACATATAACAATGATATTCTCAGTTTATAGACTGAAGAAAGAGGGTTTCCCATAAGCCAGTTTGAATTTATTAGCTATGGAATTACCTATAGAAATATTTGTAAGTGTACTATCAAAATAAACAATATTCAATTTGCATCTCAAGTTGCTAATGAGCAATTTTTACTTTGTTGTTTTGTTGGTTGCCCTCATTTCTCCATTAAATATAAACGAGAATACCAAGAAGGCACTAAATAATATTATGGATGGACATAGTCTCATATGGGTTCACCATTAAGTAACTAAAACGATCATGATTTTGCCACATGAAAGGTGGTAAGGTGTCCTTTCTAGGGAGATTCGCACTTCCAACTGGGTTAAGATTTTCATCCTGACCAAACTTTACAAGTCTCTGAATGAAAGGCAACATACTGGAGGGTGAGTCTAAGAACCATTTTGGCCTTAGACCCTGAGGCAAGTTTATAAATTTTTCAAACATGTTCTGAGCAGATATACAAAGATGGCACTTCCAACCCACCTCAGGAATTGTCCATTCTTGAACTGGTTGGTCTTTAGTGTTAAGAAAATCCCTGCTTTCCTTAGATATGTTCCCATCCTGTAACTCTGACATCTGGTACTGGAAAGCATTGGCAAAAAATTTTACAGACAAGATACATATCTGAGGTATGTTTGTGCCATTTCTATTGTTTTCTACCCTCCAAAAGAATCCATATATGTAGTGTTTGAATTGGCATCTGATTGGAAGTGGGTAGCCTTGAAACAGCTTTAGGAAGACCAACACATCACGAGCTATTATCTCCTCACCACTTGTTAAGATGAGGAGATCATCAGGGCGGATGTCACTAAGCAGACGCAAACCATCATGAACAATCCCTTGGATATGGGAGGAATTCATTAGGTAGCTTTCCCTAGCAGGTACATAAATAAATTTGTCTTGATGATCTCCAAGCCAACCATTTTTTAGTTTCTTGAGAAGAGGATGGGAAGCTTTACTGTTCAACTTTCTCTCCCCTATAATGAAAACATCTACCAAATCTCTAAGTCCATTCACATTTGCCTCAAAGATATCAAACTCATGGGACAGTGGCAGTAACAGTATAACACGCTTCACTCTTCTCCTGAGTTGCAGGTTGTTAATCATCTCAGGGTCATGTATCCATGGGGAACTTTGTAATAAAGCTGGGATGCCACACCTTCGTCCTAGCCATCCAGTGTGGCAGACACAGTGAGTCTCTGAGCTTTCATCCACCACAGTGCCCTCTCTGACACACAATTCCTTTCCAAATGAGGCATAATAATAGTATGCTGGCTGGTCCTTCAAATGTAGGATGCTCTGTCCACCTTCACTAGACAATCTCTGCAGGAATTGTTGTGGGGGATCCAGAGGTTGTGAAAAGAACCATAGCACTACAAAAATCTGCAACACAAAATATATCAGTATGGAAAGCTAGAAGAAATGTATAGCTAACAAGCAAGCAAAATTAAACTTAGATTCCTGTAAGATGATAAAAGATTTCCTTGTTATCCTTATCGTCATATTGTATAGCTTTCATACATGCCTGCCTGCTTATGTCAGTCTTGTTCACTATAGCATCTTCCCTATACAAGCATAAATCTCAGAAGTCTTATGACACTAAGCTTTTTTTGAGTCTGTCTCTAAAATCTATACCTTCCTTTCAAACCTTCAAGGCCCAATCCACACCAAGGATCATATGGCATGTTGTGAGTGGTGGTGTTCAAAGGCAAGGATATGCTGTTCAGATGTATTTTTGCTATCCAGATTCATGGCCATGGAGTCAGGTTTGGCATAAAAAAAAAATAAATAAATAAAAAATAAATAAAAATTATATATATATATATATATATATATATATATATATATATATATATATATATATATATATATATATATATATATATATATATCAAAATTTATTTCCATATCATATTGATAAATAAGGTTTATATATGTACATATACATATAAAATGTAAAAGTAGTCATGCCTGGCCTGTTCATTTCCTGTATAGTACAAGTTAACAGGCTTTGTCCAACCGGACAAACCTGTATCAGCATGACCTAAACAAGTGTCTGCTCTTCATTAATATAAAGTGTCAAAATTTTTCAAAATCTAACTCCCCTCATGACTTCTGGCACCTACCCAATAACATCTCCAATAACTTTACTTCCTTATCTTTCCCTTCTTTATTTCAACCTGATGTGCCATCTCATCTATTTCTAAAGCTAAACTCTTCACTCAAACCTTTGCTAAAAAACACTACCTTGGATGCTTCAGGGCTTGTTCCTCCCTCTCTCCCACCATCTGACTACTTCATGCTACCCATTAAAATCCTACACAGTGATGTTTTCCATGCCCTCGCTGGCATAAACCCTCGGAAGGCTTATGGTCCTTACGGGGTCTCTTCTAAAAAGGGTGACCATTCTAATCCCTCAGACTACCGTCCTATTGCTTTTATTTCCTGCCTCTCTAAAGTTTTTAATATACCCTCAACAGGAAGATTCTTAAACGTATATCACTTCACGACATATCTGATTGCCAGTATGGGTTCCATTAAGGCCACTCTACTGGTGACCATCTGGCTTGCCTTACTGAGTCTTGATCATTCTCTTTTAGAGATGTTGAAACTTTTGTTGTTGCCTTAGGCATATTAAAAGCTTTTAATAGTGTGGCACAAAAGCTTTTATTTCCAAACTACCCTCCTACAGCTTCTATTCTTCTCTCTGTAATTACATCTCAAGTTTCCTTTCTGACCATTCTATTGATGCTGTGGTACACAGTCACTTTTCTAAATCTGTCCTGTCACCCACTCTCTTCCTATTATTCATCAATGATCTAAAGCAAACTTCTTGTCCTATCCACTTCTACGCTAATGATACACTCTGCACTTTTCCACGTTTTTTTTTTTTTTTTTTTTTTTTTTTTTTGTAGATATCCAACCCTTCAGGAAGCAAACAATTCTTACAGGGAAGCCAAAGAACCCCTAACTTCTGATCTCTCTAAAGTTCCTGATTGGGGCAGAGCAAACTTAGCATTGTTCATTGCCTCAAAAACTCAATTCCTCCATCTATCAACTCAACACAATCTTCCAGGCAACTATTCCCTCTTCTTCAATTACATTCAACTGTCCCCTTCTTCTACAATGAACATTCCCGGTCTGTCCTTTACTTAAAATATAAACTGGAAACTTCCCATCTCATCTCAAGCTAAAACAGCTTCTGTGAAGTTAGGCATTGTTAGTTGTCTCCACCAGTTTTTCTCACCTTTTCAGCTGCTAACTCTGTACAGCAGCTTTATCTGTCCATGCATGGAGTATGCTTCACATGTATGGGGAGGTCCACTCATACCATTCTTTTAGACAGGGTAGAATTAAAAGTTTTTTGTCTTATCAACTCCTCTCCTCTGTCTGTCTGTCTTCAGCTTCTCTCTCATTGCCTCAACATTACATCTCTTCCTATCTTCTACCTCTATCTTCATGCCTACTGCTCTTCTGATCTTGCTAACTGCATGCCTCACCTCCTCCCATGGCCTCACTGCACTAGACTTTCTTCTTTCTCTCACCCCTATTCTGTCAACCTTTCTAATGCAAGAGTTAACCAATATTCTCAGTCATTCATCCCTTTCTCTGGTAAACTCTGGAACTCTGCCTGATTCTGTATTTGTTCCTTCCAAGGATTTGAACTTTTTCAAGAGGGAGGTTTCAAGACACTTATCCTGCTTTCAACTCTGTTCAGGGAGTGGTACCTCAGTGGGTCTTATTTTCTGTTATATTTCTGCTGCTCTTGGCTGATCTCCCTCCTACACGAGAGAGAGAGAGAGAGAGAGAGAGAGAGAGAGAGAGAGAGAGAGAGAGAAACTCACTCTAGATTACTTTTTAATTGCTTATTTAAACCGATTTGCATATAAATATGAAAAATAAACAAGAAAATAAAACCTCCAAAAATAAAATAAAAAAAAATTATATATATATATATATATATATATATATATATATATATATATATATATATATATATATATATATATATATATATATATATATATATATATATATATATATAAACCCAATGGGTTGGATTAAAAAAAGGGGGGAGGTTTCCAACCCTGCCATGGAGACATCAGTCATTCATGTAGGATGTCTCACTCATTGCACTCTATGATGGCATACTGGCACTCTCTCACCTTAATGCTTATGGCCACAAGCTATATCTGGTCATATTAGATTGTGTGTATTAGTTTTACCAGTTTTTTTTTAGGGGAGCAGCTATAACAGTTGTTTTGGGAGGAATAAACAATGTCAGTAACATTATCTTGGGAATAGTAAAGTATTGAGAACATGATAGTTAAGTGTTGAGATTGCCTTGATTCTTTCTAGATTAGGCTCAAGTATATTTCAGTCTGTTAGATTTTACATCTGTGACCAAAAGAGCTATTTACTGAATCCCTTTAATAGATCATCAAGAAGCCATTGTTTGCAACATTTTTGCAGCACATAAAGGATAGTTTCTTGCATGAGCTGCATGTAAGCATCCATCCTAGCACTGTCAGTGGTCAAAGATGACTGGTATATTCTGTTCCTGGCCTTGGCAATGAAGCAGTTTGGACGCCAGTATCTACTTTCAGCACAACCACCTGCCTCATGTGGATCTACATGTGGTATGGTGTGGATAGGGACTAACTTTTATAGTCACTCTCCTTCAACCTTTTAACATGTCTGTATCACTTTACTCTATGTATTCTCATCACCAGGCTAATACACCTAATCCCCCTTCCTCAATTCACCAGTCAAGATTCCAGGTTTCTTATTAAGTGATGCACTACATATCAAATTACACTGCTCCCCTATACTCTCTCTCTCTCTCTCTCTCTCTCTCTCTCTCTCTCTCTCTCTCTCTCTCTCTCTCTCTCTCTCTCTCTCTCTCTCAGTAAGTAAATACGCTGGGAAATGCAAATGCTGCATTCCCCAACCCATTATTCCATAATTCAGTTATTCTAGGTCAGTTTTACAAAAAAGCCCACAACCAAAAAAAAAAAAAAAAAAAAAACACTAAAATTTACAATTTCTTCATATAATATATCATTGCTGAAGAGAATGTGTTGTAACACCTCTGATTACAAGTTTAAAAAAAAATTGCTTCAGGTTACAAGTGAAGACTCAAATTATGAACACCTGTTTGAAAAGGCGAGAATCAGCCTTTGTTTTCCACTAGGCAACAGGAAGTAAACAAACAGATGCCTGGCCATGCTTAATCACTCTCCATCAGCACCGTATGCTCATAGAGGAAAGTTGCACTGTCAAATCTTCATTCATTTATGCTCTTCAATAGTTCTTTGTTTTTAGTAAAGTTTACTTTATTTACATAAACCACAGTGTTACCTAAGAAGTTGGCTGTTAAGGATAATGCTAGTACAAAGACTCAGGACATAATCACCAAAGGAAGTAAAAATGAGATCATAGAAAAACACAAACATGTTGTTGAACTTCCAAGGATATGCATTGCTTGATTTGTCTATTTCAATTATTTGTCTTTTAAATTGTTTAACATCACTACTTCTTAGAAAAATTACTTTAATTGTTTACACGTATTATATCATGTCAATAGATTTTTCATTAATATTTTTTGAGGTGTGGAATGAATAAGATTTCCACAATTTTACATGGGATTTTTTTTTTTTTTTTTTCTTTCTTCTTTTTTTTGTTATGAGCTTCCCAGGTTACAAGTGACTCTGAAACAAATTAAACTCAAACCTAAGACACCACTGTACTTTTTTTTGACGCCTTATAATATTCAGATGACCAATGATACCATCAGCACACGAATGTTCCACATATTTTGTGAAATAGCCTGAAAGAATACTTCCCATTTCTTTTACTATACTTGCTGCTTGCCTGCCAGAACTTACCTGGGCCACCACCACCACCACCACGATGCACCGGCACCGCACCTTGAGCCGCACCATGTTGCTGGCTGGCTCCTCCTGCAAAATCAATCCTGACTGGTAATTTTCATAAATCTCAGATCAAGTGACCACATCTACTATGCAATTTTTCACTCTTCAGTAAACTCCACATACAGAAAAGTTTTAACCAATATCTTTAATTCATCCCTCTTAACACTGTAAATAACCAAGATTTAAATACATAATTTGTAATAAAGGTTGGAAGCTACATGTGGAGTGCCACAGGCAAACCAGAACAGTTTCACTTCTTTAGCAACTTACATATTTTAAGAAAATAAACAATGAAGAATACCTCAATGGAAAGAATTTGCTTGCTCATTACAAGATACAGGAGGGATTCCTGCCTCCTTATTCCTACCCTTTCTGTTGCCTTTAATGACACAGAGGCACTATTCTCCCAACTCAACTGTAGACTTTGCTGCTAGGCCAAGTATCTCTATTACAGAGGGAAGTTCAATGACATCATTTAAGATATGACTTTAATGACACAATACTATAAGGAATAAGATATAAATTTGGTTGGTAAACCTACTAACCTCCATCCTCCAACTACTTCATGTTACCCACTAAGATCCTTCGCAGTGATGTTTTCCATGTCCTCACTGGCCTTAACCCTCAATAGGTTTGTAGACCTTAGACCTCAATAGGTTTGTAGACCCTCCTATTGTTCTCTGAAACTGTGCCTCCATGCTTGCACCTTGCCTCATCAAATTCTTTCAACTCTGTCTATCAACATCTACCTTTCCTTCTTGCTGGAAATTTGCCTATATTCAGCTTTTTCCTAAAAAGGGTGACCATTCTAATCCCTCAAACTACCATCCTATTCCTTTAATTTCCTACCTCTATAATTTTAAAAAATCTATCCTCAACAAGAAGATTCTTAAACATCTATCACTTCACAATCTTCTATCTGATTGCCAGTATGGGTTCCATCAAGGCCACTCTACTGGTGATCTTCTGGCTTTCCTTAGTGAGTCCTGTTCATCTTCTTTTAGAGATTTTGGGGAAACTTTTGCTGTTACTTAAGCATATCAAAAGCTTTTAATAGAGTCTGGCACAAAGCTTTCATTTCCAAACTACCCTCCAACAATTTATATTCTTCTCTCTGTAACTGTTACCATCTCAAATTTTCTTTCTGACCCTTCTGTTGCTGCTGTGATAGAGTGTCACTGTTCTTCTCCGAAGTTTATTAACAGTGGTGTTCCTCAGGG